>NC_134486.1:51467778-51767778 GCF_040206685.1 Ascaphus truei | reverse complement strand
TTGGGCACTATTGCTAAGCCTGCTGTCTACAAGCACTCCTAAATCCTTCAACATCAAGGATTTACCTTATTTTGCCCTGTTTAATTAGTAAATCGCCTGTACATTCGTGTTTCCCAAATGCATACAACAACAGACTTTGTCCAAGTTATTATACATCTCTAAGGGGTATTTTACCCACTTGGAGTGTTTAGGAGTACAGTACACCTCATTTAAAGGATTGCCTTTATCTCGCTCTTTGTAATCTAATAGAGATGCAATAAAAACATCTTCTGACACACGCAATTAAAATAATGTGAAGCACAGCTTTGACACTGCTACTAGCCATTAGCTGGTTATGCTCACACTGCTAGAGCTGTGGCCTAGAAAAGCAGTGGGTGTGGGTTCTAGTCCTGTTGGGTCTGATATGATTCAAGCCACTCTATGTATTTGTTAGGGAAATATCTCTCTCTCATGTGCCTGGATTGTTAAGCATGAAATCTGCATGCAGAATGGCAAAATGATCTGTGGAATTTCAGGAACCTAATCTTGACAGTTTTGCCCATCTCTAATGATTATGCTCTCCTAAAATCAAGCAAAGTACCATTATTTTTGTTGGATATTAACTAAATGACTGTTATACACTTCTACTTTTTCTTCTCTGTTTATTATTTATTTATTTCACAAAGTACAGGACAACCTAGTGGTAATTAGTGATTGCATAGCTATCACATTTTCCAACATCCTGGATTCCCAGAGAAATAAATATGGATGACTTTTTCTGCTGATATTTTGTGTACAATAGAAACTATGGACAAACATCTGTTGTAAAAAGGGTATGCAGGTACAAATCATGCATATAAATGTTTTACATTTCCTCAATTACGTTAATATATTTATCTTAACCTTTGTGTAAAAATAAATGAAAGATTGCACGCTCTCTTGAGCAGATCCCTCATTTCCTTCTGCATCTGTTTGCGCTTGTGTGTCCTTATTTATGTCATTCTGGTTATGCAATTGATGTCACTCTGTACCTACACTTAACCACACTGCAGAATGTTTGCACTTTATAAATAAACAATAATATCAATAATAGTAACATGCTTATGAAATAAGAAACTGGAGATTTGCAACATTATCAGTTAATCTGTCTCAAAATCATAGAATGTAATTAGAAAGCTATGCACTCAGGCATGGCTTTGGACAGTAATATAATACTATCCTAAATCTCTGCAGGAACAGACCAATGGAAAATAAACAGGAAATGCAGACTGTACTAGGACACTTGTATTCTGAAACATGATCACATGTGGAGTTTCAAATCAAGCACTTTTTAGTGATTAACTCAGTATATTTAGATTTCATTATTAAATATTGAATTACAGAAGTATAGCTCCACTCTGAAAAAAAAAAAAAACTTTGCATGAATAAAACACAACAAAAGCATTTAGACGTATTGCTAAAAACAATACATTTAACAATATAATAGCCTATATATTGTACTGTTCTTATAGTATAGTATATGTATCCTACGAGGTAATATTAGCTAACAGAGTTGTTACACTCCACCGTTATATGTAACAAGGATTGTTAGTTCAATAGATGTATGCAAGTTAACAACGAAATAAATTAATGGCAGTGACATACTGTAACTTCATCAACTACATTTGGATGGTTATCTTTAAAACTGATGTACGATGAGTATTTTTTTAATTATATGTGGAGGTTCCTTTGTAAATATAATAAATATAAATGTGAAAAGATTTCAGGTTGCTTTTGTATGCGATGTAACTTTGTGTTGAGCAGGGAAGGGTCTTACACAGACCCCCTTCTCTTGTGACAGCAAATTGTTTATTATAAGTACCAGAGCTGACTGACATGCTCTGGGGATAAGTGTCGCAAACTGGAGCATTGCTTCAAACATGACACAAATTGCATCATTTTGGACTCTGCATCAATGTTACACATTTGAAGCAAATTATATTTCCAGAATTCAGGTACTGCATTTTATAAGATATCATTCATTTGGAATATACACTGGTCAAACAAAACAATTGCAAGTGATTTCACAAATCAAAAATATATAGAGGTGAATTTATGAAATGTATACAACCCCAGTGGAATGCAGCTCCAGTTTCAAGATTTTCCAGATAGTTTTAAGAAGGTTTACAATTGTAGAACAGGGCGCAAATCCTCCCGGAGTTTATGTTAAAGATAAACAAAGAGAAAAATACAAATAGAGCAATAAAATGTTAAACAGTATTGCCTGGACAAATGTATAGTTGATACACTCACAAGTGTCACTGGTTTTTCAGCTCTATGAAAACAATTATTTTCTGTAGGTCTGTATGAATAATGCTATCTTCCAGATTCATCTCTAAAATTTTCATAGATGTTAATAAATTAACTAGGAAGTCGACACTCAAAATACATTTTTTAAAGAGGAGTTTCGATATGCCAAAGGAGCGAGAGAGAGTAACCTCAAGTACAGATAATTTTGCCCATACCAATCTGAAACCAAAATTGTCTTTCTATCCCTATCAAGACAAAGGGGATTTCATTGACACTTTATCATCTAGTGATAAATGACCATGAAAAATTAGCTAATACTAAAAACAAAAATGTAAAAAAATCTAACTAAAATAGAACATGCAGCATTAGAAGAACTTGAAAATAATAAAGAAATTGTTATCAAATCCGCTGAAAAAGGAAGGGGGGAACAGTTATTATGAGTAGAGATTGCTTCTGTAGGGTCAGGTGGGCTATCTCGAGAGAGTATATAGCGAGAGTATATTTCTTAGCTATGGCTGTGCTCTAAATGCATGAACGTCTAAACGGACCGTCTTGGCTATGGATCCAATAACGGGCTAGGTTTCACAACCCTGTATATTAAAGTTGAGAACCCCGCAGTTATCCTCTACGCGTTTTACTCCTGATGAAGCGCTAATTAGCGTGAAACGCGTAGAGGATAACTGCGGGGTTCACAACTTTAATATACAGGGTTGTGATACCTAGCCCGATATTGGATCCATAGCCAAGACGGTCCATTTAGACGTTCATGCATTGAGAGCACAGCCATAGCTAATCTGTTTTCTCTCGCGAGATAGCCCATCTGACCCTACAGTCACTCACCGGGTTCACTTCCGGTTTTTGTATGCGGCGGTGATCAAAGGGGTATCGAGGAAAGGCCTATGTGGTCGTAGCGTCAGACGTATGCGGGGTCCCTATCGTTCATGCAGCTGTATTCAATTGTAAGTTTTCATGTGTCAAGTGTACTATTAAAAGTGGAATATTACCTAACGTCTTGCCCTCTCTGCGCCCCTACTTTTTGTTTTTTTAATCCATGGACAAGCCGGGGTCAGAGTTGGAGACGTCAGAGTAGTCGATATCCAGGCTGCGTTTTGGCAACAGGTAGGCTGGTTCGAATCGCTTCAGTGTAGTAGCTGAAGCGCGGGAATGGCCTATGCAGCCGGTCTCAGGAACAAGGCAAGACTAGCACTGGGGATCCAGAGCTTCAGTACAGGAACCAGAAAGCAGACCTCTGCCTGGGATGAATGCAGCAGGACTCAGGAACAAGGCAAGACCAGCACTGGGGATCCAGCGCTTCAGTACAGGAACCAGGAAGCAGACCTCTGCCTGGGGTGAATGCAGCAGATCTCAGGAACAAGTCAAGACTAGCACTGGAGATCCAGTGCTTCATTACAGGAACCAGGAAGCAGACCTCTGCCTGGGTGAATGCAGCAGGTCTCAGGAACAAGGCAAGGCTAAGGCACGGTAGCTTGTGGCAAACACAGTTACATCCATGTCTAACTTGGTTTATGCTCAGCAATGAGGGAAAGGGAGAGCCCAGTATAAGAAGGGCAGATAGCCCATCCCAAGACAGGGGTGTGTGGGAATTCCTCCAATGCCAGAGCAGAGAGACAGAGCTGCAGTGATTGCAAGCACAGGTGATAGTGCTTGCAAATCTAACGGGAGGTCTGTCTGAGAGCTCACCAACTCTGCAGGAGTGAGCTTCAGCCAAACCCAGGAACGGATTCCTTACATACAGTATGGACAGAAAAAACTCCTGCCACGCATTTCACGCCCCTTAATGACACTTTTTCAACTCCTTGAAAAGCGCTATTAAGGGGCGTGAAACATGTGGGAGGAGTTTTTTCTGTCCATATATGTTTTTTATATAGTTCCAATATAGTGTTTTAACTACTTTTTGCTGGTGAGGTTTCCCATTTTTTCAGTGTTATGGCTCTGTTTTAAATATTTTTATTGTAAGTGGGAATTCTACATTTTTAATATAAAAGTTTCATACCTGTTTGATCTGAGCTATGGAGCTCTTTCTTATCTCTCACTACTGGGGTTGCTTCTTTGAGCGCTGTGGATGATGTTTGCTGCATCAACCTACCCTGGATTGACTGCTGCAGCTTTGGCTGAAACTGTCTTTGAACATCTTGCATCTTGTAAGTAGGCTATCTGTAGAGCCAAGATTTGAGCTGACATTGGTCCAACATTACACTACTCCTACACTTAGATTGTTTGTTTTTGTTGTCTCTCTTCCCTATATGCTCCCCCTGGACTTTGTGAACATATCTCAATGTTTTGGGACCAGTGAAGACGAGTCCCACCAGAGGGTTTGAGCAGAGAGTTATGACCTGATATTTTGTATTTCACCATTATCACTTATATGTGTATATATACCAGTATGTATAAAGATATATGTGTATATGTTTATATATTTTTATATTTTCACACGTGCACTTTAGTTAATTTCACAGTGTTTATTATCCACTTCACTTTATAAATAGTGATCACCTGAAAGTTGTTTGTGCCTATTGAATCACTTTATACCTGTAAGCTGGCACATATTGAGAAATGTGAGTTTAGTACATAGGGGTACACAATACAAACGCAACTGAGTCTGACATGCGCCAATTTTGCACCAGCCGTTTACAATGCATAGTGCAGTGTTTTTCAACACGGGTTCCAAGGACCTATTGGGTTCCCTGGGCATCCTTAAAGGGTTCCCTGTAACTTTCAGGTCATTTGAAAATTGTACCAAATACAGAAGAATTTATAATACATCTGGTCTCACACACAATATTAAAGCGGGTTGGGGTTCCTTACAATGCATCTGATCTCAGGAGTGGTATTAGAGAGGGTTAGGGTTCCTCAGAATTTTACACTATAATTATAGGGTTCCTTAACCAAAAAAGGTTAAAAAGCAAGCTATTACATTTTATTTGCTTTGGTTACTGTATATTTTCAACAGTTTTCTAGCTGGGAGACTTTGATAAATAACTCCTTTTCTGTCCAAGGAATCTTTGGAGAACTAAGGCATGTAATCAAAGACTACCAGATGCAAAACTAGGGAAAAAAGACTACATAGTTACACACTGTAGTAGATGAGGTTGAAAAAAGACATGCGTCCATCAAGTTCAACCTATGCTAAATTTAGACAACAAAACTACAAGATTTACTGCACCAGATTTATCAAGAAAAAGCAGTACCAATAGGATTTTTAAAAAAAATATAATTATGGGGCTTATGTACCTGGCTGCAAAACTAGGGCAGAATCCGTGCAAACTAATTGCCCCACATTTATGGAAAAAAACTCCCATTGGTTTCAATAGGGGATTCCTCTTTGATAAATCTAATACATTTTTGTACTGGTTTTGCATCAGTTCTACATTCAAGGGATTGAAGTAAATAGACCACATTATTTTTGTATCTTCATGCTACTATTGCCCCAGTTCTGCAGCCAGGAGAATTTGATACACGACCCTCTTGATATCTCATTATTCTAGTATTAAAAGGTAAACATTTTAGCCTATTTATGTAAAACCACAGACTGGCTAAAAAAACTAAAAACTTGTGACCTGTGTTTGCAATAGTTCTTTGTTTAAAATGCTATTCTAACATTTTTGTGGTATCATCCTTTTATAACTTTGCTTATTTTCTTATGCCCTTTGTTTAATTAAAAAAAACATGTAACTTTCTTATTTTGCCAATGTGTTGTTTAATATGGCTCAATAATGCAAAGCAATATTCATAACATGATTTATATTGTTTAGAAAGGGAATACAATGAAGCACATTGCAGAGCAATGTGTTTTCATAAGATTCAGAACAATGCATAACTGTTTAGTGCCTCTACACGTGTCTAAAACATGCAGCAGATCTCTGTAATATATTTTATGAACACCATTATTACTGCAAATTATTAATGTGGAATTTTGAGCAGATCCTTTAAACAAACAGTATTTAATCTTATGTGGAATTATTTTTGTTTGTTGGCTGGATTAAATAGTTGTTTTGAAAGAAGTTATATTATTGAGTCTCATGTACCTGCATGTACTGTATATGAACATCGTGCCTGATCTGCTCATTCAGTATTCCCTTTTTTTGTTTGTTACATACTGTAGGGGCAGTTGATGCTGAGTGCAAATGGAATCTGAAGTTTATGGTATATTGTTTCTGGAGCCGATGTCAAAAAATAATAGGATCCAATGTGGCTGATAGTGGTGGCTCAGTGCCTGTTGGCAGCTCCAGAAATAAAACATACCAGGACATATTAAACTATTCTAAATGGTAAGCATATAATCTAAGTTAACATATTGATCCAGTGTATAAGATATGTAAACCATCGAGCAGTCTCGAAGATTTTATGTTATTCTAGTTTCAAATGTGTTCATTTTGTAGCTGGTGCTATTTCCTATAGTATGCATTATTTGATTATATCATGTTCAGACTTACAGATGTGTCCAGACCTACTGTTTTTGGTGCCATGGCCCAACACCCTGATATACATGGCCAATCTGTGGTCCCAAAAACAGTACATTTTGCGGCCTGGGAGGATTAAGCAGGACCCCTGCAGTGGTAAATCCTACTGGGCCAGCCAGCCTATAAGAGCTGTGCAGAGGAGACCCATAGAGAAGTAGTTTCTCTTAGTGTCTCCCGTGCAGCTCTTACAGGACCAATTAATGGGCTTTTATATACAGATGCAGCGCCCGTTATTCGGACAAATCTCGAAATGGATTCGAGATTTGTCCGTGACCCTCACAAGTTTTGCTGGGGCAGACTATAATGGCCCGTCGGATTAACACAGCAGAGGTCTGCCTCTCTGTAATAGACGCGCAGTAAGAGAGAGGCTGAAGCAGTCACTCCAACTGTGCATCTCTCACAGGCAATCGCTGGGGTTTTATGTAATTTTAAACATTATAGTAATGTAGCAGGGGGTCTCTGGTGCTGAACCGCATTGATTTCAGGTCCGGGGACCGCCTACTTCCTTAGATACAGGCCCCGTTATGGGGTGCCGGTATCTCCTATGCATTGAAATGTTCCGATCACGTGACGCAAGACATTTACATGCATAGGAGATACCGGCACCCCATAACAGGGCCTGTATCTCTGAAAGCAGGGGGTCCCCGGACCTCAAATCAACAAGGTTCTGCTCCAGAGACCCCCTGCTACAAGACACTAGTATTAAAATATGTAATAACCACCAAAACACAACCCACCCCCTGTACCCCCACATAAAAACATATTTTATTTTTTAACACACAGGATTAATACCACAGGCCAGTGGGGGTCCTCAGTGGTCCTGACAGGAGTCTGCAGCCCCCACAGTGCACCCCGGGGAGTACCCACAGGTGTCTGTGGGGCCCTAGGCTGGACCCCGCTAGGCTCCGTGGGGCCTCCATGTGGTCCCTGTGGGTGTCCGTGGACCCCCGTGGGGTACACAGGTGGTCCCCATAGGTGTCTGGGGGTCCCTGGGTTGTCCCCATTGGTGTCTGTGGGCCCTTGAGTGGTTCCCACCGGGGTCTGGGGGCCTGCAGGTTGTCCCTAGGGGCTTCATAGGGGCCCCCAGTTCCTCCCTGCAGGTGTCCATGGTCCCTGTGGGCGTCCGGAGGTCTGCAGGTGTTCCCCATTGGCGTCCGTGGGTCGCCGGTGGTCCCCACTAGCCTGTGGTACCATTCTTGTTTTTTTTTTAAATGAACATGGCCTACATTTCAATAAATACACACCTGTGCCCCCACATAAAACCAATGGTTATTTTTATAGACACAGGATTAATACAACAGGCCGGTGGGGGTCCCTGGGTGGTTCTGACAGGTGTCTGCAGGCCCCACAGTGCACCCCGGGGGGTACCTATGGGTGTCTGGGGGTCCCTGGGTCATCCCCACAGGTGTCTGGGGGCCCTCTGGTGGTTCCCATGGGTGTCTGAAGTCCCTTGCGTGGTCCTTGTGGGTCCCCAGGGCCCCCACATCTGTGAGTCCCCTGGTTCTTTCCCGCAGGTATTTGTGGGTACTCAGGTGGTCCCCGTGGGCGTCTGGGGGTCCACGGGTGGTCCCCGTGGGTCCCCACTGTCCTGCTGTACCATTCCTGTATTTTAAAAAAATAAACATGGCCTACATTTCAATAAATACACCTCCCACCTCCCCTCCTCTCCGAACACATACAGTACAGTAATGGGTAAAATAACTATTATCCAGATATGGATAGTAGATTATTTGCCCTTTATTAAACACAACATTAGCCATGCAGCATAAATAAAGTAAATAAAAAACGTTCTAATTACCCCTGGCAATATGAAGGGCACCCTGGTCAGCATACTGCAGGTCCATGTCCTCCGTTGCCAGAAAACATACATAGCAAAATACAATCTAATGGCCCCTAGCCCCTTAATCACCTTAGCGGTTAATAACCGCTATAGTAATTAAAGGGTTAACCCACCCTGTCCAGCTACCCACTCGGGAGGCCTAACCACCCACCCAGGACCCACTATACCTCCCTGTACACACTGATCAATCAATTAAAGAATTCACACCACTAGCCAAACAATACGTTTCATATATAAAAGCAGTAACCAACACAACTATTAATTAATTCATCCACTAGGCCACAGATAAATTAAATCATTAGCTTACAAATTACATCATTAAATAAAAACGCACAACAGTCAATAGAAGAAATGCATTTCCCAAAAAATGCATTGGCTATTACTGTATTCATCTGTACCCTAAACAGGTGCAGATTAATTCATTAGCAGTCAACGGGCATTGAAAAACAGAAAAACAGAAAAGTCCAATCCAAAAACCTATAAAAATAAAAGTACATAAATTCAATATTGATCTTACCTTTATAAGTATTGGCCCTTCGAATCGTGGGGAATCAGCAAGCTCTCCTCCGGTGACATCACAAAACACAATCCAACACCATCCACAGTGAAGATCCGGACCAGTAACACAATTTTTCTTTCTTTCATGTGGTATCATCTTCTCCTTTCTTCATCTGTGACCATTTCTTTCTTTTCTTTATCTTCTTTCTTTATCTTCTTTCCTTATCTTCATCTGTCAATCCAACCCCATGTTAAATTCACGATGTTGACTCGTCGGCTTCTTGAGCACAAATGAGCTTTCACGGCCTTAAATATGGCATGTGACATCATATTTGATTGGCAAATGGTCCTCACGCCTGTGATTGGCTGTGAGATTCATGCTTTTTTTTTTTTTTGGAAGTGACGTCATGTAAAGGAAGTGAAGCCAGCCAATCAGAATGGCTGTGCTTCATTTCCCTTTAACATGACATCATTAAATCTAAAATGGCTGCCCTCACGTGGTGAACTTGTGAATATATCTCAACCTACACGCGGCACAATGCAAAATTTACACTGGTAAATGTTTGAATAACGGCCGCTGCATCTGTATATAGATATATACTGTAGATAGAGATATACTATAGATATAGAATCTCTTGAGAAAGGTCCCAGTGGGGACCGAAACGTTGAGTCATTAAATATCACATTTTTGCTTATAGGAGTCTGTCCCTTTTTTATTTTTTCCTTTTTCTATAGATAGATTGATATGATACATATCTTTGTTATTAACACCTTTCCTACCTCTCTCATTTTCCCTCTCAACATCAATAGTGATATATATCCTTTGATCTCATTTTCACACTGCATTTTCTTTGTGTGTGTGTGTGTGTGTCCATGGCTGGTTTTCTGGCTACCAGTCTGCCCTCCTCCTGGCGGTAAGCCCTAGTAGAGCAGGCTTGCCAGGAGTAATAATAATAAAGAGTACCCAGAATGCAACGTTTTATGTGGAAGAGCATGTGACCAGTCAGCACTAGATAAAATTGGTGCACTGCTAGAGAGAGTGCATGGCTCAACCAGAACCTGTCTCAGAAGAGGAAGGGGGTGTGACTTTGTAAATGTTTTCTATAGAAACAAAAATGCTTGCTACATTAGTATACATTAAAATGTCTTTACATTTTTTATTTTTTTTAAATGCTACAAGTATTATCTCATAGTACAGAACTGATTTATATTAAAAAAAAAAAACCACACATGTAGGATATTGCTTTAACAGCAGCTTTAAAGGAAACAAGGCAGTTATATTTACTCTCACATATTATGTATCTATAAATCCTTTGTATAATTTCATAAACAAAATCTAATAATTGTAAAAGAACATTTTATTTTATGATTTTACCCATCTGAGTTACTAATTACATTTTTGTTAGATTTTTTTCACTTTCTCAGGTTTCTTCCTAAGAGGCTGTCATTACAGGCCTTCCTGAATTCTAAATCATGAAAAAGAACTGTTCTGATCAAAACCAGATAACCACAAAGACTTTATTCTACTGTCCAAACCATCAGCTGAGCTGGAGCAGTTATCAGCTGAAACTGAGCCCAGAATTACATGTTTTCAGCATGGTCTTGAGTTACAAAGCTGAGTTTTATCAATTAAAGCCTATGTTCACAGCAGCTGCATTCAAAAAAGTAAAGGAGATTCAATCTTCACCTTTCACCTTGGGTCATTTTACAAGGTTACCATGTTTCATTGTTAACTGTACAGTTCTATTAGCCACAAGTGCATTTGGTTTGTCGTGTTTGATGTCCAGAGCATAAGAACGTGTACGGACATGGAGACGTCAGTGTAATCCTTATTTCATAGTTATGCATTTAAAAGTTTTTCAAGGCAAGTTAGATTTAAGGGAAAAAAGGTGGAAATGTTCTTCTGTGTAATCATCTGTCTTTTCAAAAGTGCTAACTTTTTGACATTTCTAGCTACTCCATGATTTTTGTACTTTCCAAAAACATTTCTGACTAATTGCCATATTTTATAAACAAATCAATTAGAATGGCAAGTAATGGGCAGCATTCAGTCGTGAGTGTTGAAATTTTGGCACTAACATGAGTCCCATTTGTATTGAAGTGTATACTCTGTAATAGACAATGTATACACAGGGGGCGCTATGGTATAAGAAAAACAAACAACTGCTTAAAGCCCCACAGGCTCACTGCGTCTCTGTTTATTCTGTGATACTGAAATTATTAATCAAATGAAATGTGAATTAACATTGACTGGAAATTTGGCTTTGACAATTGTGGGTCACCATGTAATACAGTTACTGTTATTATGGGAGAAGGGGTATATTTGTACCATACAGTCATTCACATGTGAGAGACATTTACTTTGTGTGGAGAGACTGAGTTTATAAAAATAATGTGATAAAATGGCAGGCACGTGAAAGATTCACCACTATCACCAGACTATTCTTTTATAGGAGTCCCAAAAGGTTAGCACCACTACAGACTGAATATACTAAATATATGCAGTCCATAAATATTTGCAATTCTCATAAATCAACAAATAGTCAATTAAAAAATATTTTTCATACATTTTTATGCAAGTCTTGTAATTCAAGTCTCTTCGGTAGGTTTAGTTCTTGATATAATTTGGTTTGTATTTTAACATGCTCATGAATGGCAGGTTTCACCTGAATATTTGCAGAAGGAAACAGTTTGCAATGTCTTATTGATCAACTCCTCCGTAATGTGACTACTAATCAAATTGTGCCAGGTGCAAAATGGATACAGAAAATTAGATTTAAAGAACAGCATCAGACTTCCACAATTTTGTTCTGTGATAAATCTAATGCTATTCTACTAGCTATACGGTTTGGAAATATTAATTAATGTGGGAGTTCTATTTATGAAAATCTGGAAGCAAAACTTAGTGAAAAAGGCCCCATATTTGCCTTGATTCAGACTGAAATGGAAACAGTTTAATTTTTTTTCTTTGACATTAATTTACAAAATTGCCCTGGTATGGCTTTTGCTTTGTTTGGAGACTTTGAAATATAAATGATAAAGTGTTTCAATGATCATAATAGCATTTAAAAGCATTATTCTATAAGTTCAATAAAAATATTGAATATGCCTTATCAATACACTGTACCAAGCAGGTGACATGTCAACATAAGGAAAGCATATAGAAAGGTTTGTTTTGACACACGTCCCCTTGTTGTGCAGGGTGGGCTATTCGGTGTCTTATGGCATAGTGTAGCACTGCTTGGTAAATATGGGTCGGTGGATTGCCTTGGTAACTTTTGCGGAGCGCAGATATCACCATATGTGGAAAAAAATAATTTATATAGTGTAGTATTTTCCAAAATAAATGACATCTAGGTATAAACAGAAATGGGGACACATACTTTCATAGTAAAGAGACAGCAGTTGGTACACAGATGTGATTTGGAATCATCTTCAACATAAATAGATTGCAAATGGTCTCAGCATAGTATTCCTCAATGAAACAGAGATGACACTCTTAGTGCAACATTGTATGTTCAACAAGGTATTGTATTTAAACGAATAATATTGCACTTACATTTCAAATGCTTATAACAATCAATGGTTTGGCCTAATCCCCCCTCCCCCCTCTCTCAATGAGCTGTCATTTACACCCGGTGACTCAGCCATGGAATTAAAAAAAAAGCTGTGTGTGCTGTGCACGCGCATAGTAAGTGAAACTTCTTTGACTTTTGTCACAGAAATTGTATTTGTGATGGTGATGTTATTAATTAAAAATCAATTAATTAAAAATTAATTAAAAATCCGGACGTTCCTCCTTCTCCTTCCGTGCACCCCAAAACTGGAACAACCTACCAGAGACTCTCATATCCACCACCAGCTTAAGTTCTTTCAAATCTAAGGCTGTCTCACACTTTAATCTGGTCTGTAACTGTTTCATAAGCTCATAATATATATTTTCTTTAACTGTGCATGCAATGTCTTGTATATAAATGTATACCTTGTTCATTTATGTAACTGTATTTGTAACCATGTATTATTTGTTTTACTCTGTGCCCAGGACATACTTGAAAACGAGAGGTAACTCTCAATGTATTACTTCCTGGTAAAATATTTTATAAATAAATAAAACACAATTTCAGTTCCAAAACACAAAGAAGTTTGACCGCGTGTTTTAGCTATTTGCACGTCTATATTTATAGTAACTGAATTCCGTGTGTGTGTGTCTCTCTCTCTGTGTGGTGTGTATGTCTCTCTCTGTGTCCTTCCCCCCTCTCCTGACTCTCTCCACCCCGGCGGAGCTGCGGACACAGGGGGCTCTGTCTGAGTCTCCCCCCCTCCCGGCAGAGCTGCGGGCTTTGTGTTCTGCGGCAGCCAGCCCCCTGCGGAGGTATGTGTGTCAGTCAGTGTATATGTGTGTCAGCCAGTGTGTGTATGTGTGTGTGTCAGTCACTGTGTGTGTGTGTGTGTGTGTGTCAGTCAGTGTATGTGTGTGTCTTTCTCTCTGTGTCCTCCCCCCACCCCCGGCGGAGCTGCGGACACGGGTGGCTCTGTTTGAGTCTCCTGAGCAGCTCTTTCTCCCCCCCCCTAGAGGTACATGACCGGAGCAGCCCCCACCCTCTTCCCCCTTGCGGAGATGCGCACACGGCTGCATGTCCTGCTGCAGCCAGCGCACACGGCAGAGGTACAGGGCCATGGGGGTATGGGGTCACTGACCCTTAATAAGGAGCCTGAGCTGGGTGTATGGGGTCACTGGTTCTTGTAAGGTCTCTTTGCTCTTCTCCTGTATTTAGGGGGTCTCCATTGTACCCCCTCCCTAGTATCCCCCCTCCCCCCTCAGTAAGCCCCCACACTATGTTGTATTACCTGTGAGGACCCCTGTCCCAGGGTGTGTGGGTTTCACGGCCTACCCCTCCCAGGCTTCATAGCAACTGCAGCATCCGCAGCCATCTTGAATTTTCCAGGCTCTTCCCTTCTCCCTTTCTGCCTCAGCAGCCGCTCTGCGGCTGCGCAGCTCTCCACCTCACCACCTCACCAGGCCCACTATTTATAAACTTTACCTTGGAGACCGAAGAGATGCGTCTCCGCCTTGTGCTCTCAACAGATCTGTGGCGCATACGCAATCCACAGCAATCGCGCAGGGCAGCCATCTTTAATTTGGGCAAACCTTCGGGCGTGTGGGGGGAATGGTGTCGCTGCTAGCCGTTTCTGCGCATGTGTGGCGTCCGTCAGCGGCGCCATCACAACTGTGCATGCGCGGCATGGCAGCGGGGCAGTGGGGAATGGCGGCCATTAGGAGCGGCGGCGGCGATGATCGGCCGTGTGGGGGGAGCGGCGCCCATTAGGAGCGGCGCTGCATATCACAGCAGGCGTGTGGGGAGGCGGCGCTGGAGAGATGGAGATGTCACTTTCACATGTCGTCTCAATCTCTCCAGTTTTGCCCCATCAGAATAGATGCCACTAAAGAAGTTTAACTTCAAAAACCCTAGAAGATGCATACAGTACTGTAGCTGTCGTTTTGTCGTTTACACTTGGTGACTCAGCTAAGCCCCATGGAATTAAAAACCCCTTTGAACGTGAAGTGTATTCTTGTTTTCAGCTGTTAAAATTTTTGTTAAATTAATAAAAGTTATCACTCCCAGAGACCGGGTGTGTGGAATATTTCTGTATAATGTAAGAATACAGTAGACAAGAATATTTCACATTAGGTTACATACAGTATGACAAATACTGTATCCATCACATAATGCAACATCATTAAGAAATAAAAAGGTAGTGATTTTAAAAATGTTAAATTTGTTTAAATGTGAAAATGATGCATCACATAAGGTTTTGTTAAAACCCCACAATTATTCTCTCCTCGAGTAAAATTATTTGATTTTTTTTTTCCAGACTTCAATGTTTGTCAAAAATGTTTGTAGAGTATTGGCAGTGAAGGCTTTCTACACAAATTCCCAATGCAGGACTTGTTTGCCAAGCCGCATGCCTGTGGAACCAGGAAATGAAATTTCTTATCCAACAGCTAAAGCCTGAAACTTTGTGAGTCTTTCTGTGTGAATTTACTATGGCCTTTTTTCAGACCATATCCTAGAATATTGGCAGTGAAGGCTTTATACACAATGAAGGGGAAGGTGACTCAGCTAAACCCCATGGAATTAAAACTATGCAGTACATAATTTGCAGCTAATAAGTTTTACCCTGTTTCCCCCTCCACTCCCCCCCCCCCCAATCTCATGTCTGGTACCTATGGAAAATGGTGTCCTGTTTACGGTGTCTAAGGTGGTGCAAACCTGCTGGCAACAGGGGGCCCTGAGTCTCCCGCGGTGGTATGGGGGAAGATATCAGGACTGGCTTTCGAGGTATAGCTGAGTAATACTCACTGGTACAGTGCCTCCATCTCCAGCAGATCCCAAGAATGGTAGGGAGGAATCTCTGTAGGAGAACTCTCTGTAACTTCTCCCTGAATGATTCCAGGCTCAGGCAAGAAGGTTTCTATATCAAGGATATACTTTATTTCTTCCACAGGCAGACTGCCCATCTTGCAGTCAGGTCACTCAGCTGCTCATCAGTGGGTTGTCACCCAAATGAAGTCCCTGGACAATCACTCCTAGTCAGTGCCCTAGAAGCTGATTCCTTTAATTCCTGTAAATGATGAGTGTCCTAGTGTTACCTGTATAATTGATGGGACCCCAGAAACATTTTTAATTGATACGTGAGCGTCCCGATCAACATTATCATATAAGGCTGCCAAATATTATCCAAAAAGCCAAGAGAAACCAATTCTTTTCAGAGGAGTAGGGAATAAAACAATTCAACACCCTGTATCTCAACCTATGACTGTTACACTTGGCCCTATCTCTGACAAACATTCTTTTCTTATGAGTCCTACCTGCCCTGTTTATCTTCTGGGTAAGGTAATCTGCTGTGAAAAATGGGTTGTACTAATTTTTGTACTCCGGATGGAGCTTTCTTAGAGGTTCCCCATGATTCAAAAAATTATGCTGAAAGATTTCTTTCCTTCACACTCCCTGAAGAGGACATTACCATAATGACACAGAAGGTGGAGACCCTTCTAGAGTTGTTACCTGATTCTCTTTGGGCTACAGTATCCACAGAGGTAGGGTTAATTTTATCTGCTGAAACAGTGCATGTCACTCTCAAAACTAATTGTAAACTCCTAAAGATTCCTCAATATCCTTTGAGTGAGGAATCTGTTAAAGGCATCAGACCTGTAATTAAAGAATTATTGTCTAACGGGACTTTAATTCCTTCCTACAGCCCTTGTAACACTCCCATTCTTCCCGTAAAAAATATAGGTTCGTGCAGGATCTCAGGGCATTGAATAAGATAGTAGAACCTATTTTTCCCATTGTGCCAAATCTGCCAACTATTCTATCATCCCTACCCCATGATGCTGCCTGTTTCTCAGTTGCAGATTGTCCAAGGTTATTCTTTACAAGTGCATGTTCCACAAGCTGTGGTTACTTTATTGTTGCGACATGTTACTCAAATCTCCAATGCCAGACCGACTAAATACGAATGTATACTAACAGGTACTGATAATGTCTCTATTCACAGATGCTCCCTCTCAATCCAGCGTCTCTCATGCCAATAGTTCAGGAAGAGGGGGAACCACAAAACTGTGAAGATATACTGACAGAACAAACTGCCTTGTGTCCTGAACTTTAAGAAAACCCCCGTCAAATTCCTGATTTTGATTTTTTTGTAGATGGCTCCTGCTATCAATCTGATCATGGACGCAGACTAGCAGGTTATGCAATAGTCTCAGCGCATGACACCATTGAAGCTGCCCCTTTACCACAAGTTGGATCAGCGCAAGTTGCTGAATTAATTGCTCTCACACGTGCTTGTATACATGCTGCTACACACACTGTAAATATGTATACTGATTCCAGGTAAGCTTTTTGAGTGTGTCATGATTTTGGAGCACTCTGGAAAACTTGGGGTTTTCTTACATCTGCAGGTTCCCCCATTGCCAATGCATCATATGTTAAAGACTTACTTAGGCCTTACTTTCACCACAAGCAGTAGCTATTGTTAAGATCGCTGCACACACTAATATCAAAGACCCTATTTCCCAGGGAAATTTCGCAGAAGATCAAGCAGCTAAATGTGCTGTGCGAGAGGGTATCTTAGCCGCTAATATTTTAATTACCCCAGAAACATCTACACCACAACCCATCTCCCTACCTATTGATCTACAGCATTTTTATGAGAATCTTCTTCATCATGAAGCTGTTTGGTGGGAATCAAGGGGGGCTACTCATGATGGCACATACTGTATGTTTGGACAGGGCCCAATGGTCTCCCGGCCTTGCCATCATCTTTAATTACATATATTGTTTGCATGGCTCATGGTTTATCGCATGTGAACAAAAGAGGGGATAATTTACATTGTTTCCCGTGATTGGTGGGCCCCAGGACTTGCTAAGGCAGGAAATGACTTATGTGAACAATGTGCCATCTGCAGACAATATAATGTAGGCAAAGCTATCATGCCCTCGCAGATAAATCATCCTCCTTGCCCATGGGACACTTTTGTCAAGCTACAGATTGATTTAATTGAGTTACCCAGGAGTTTGCACTACCAATATGTATTGGTTATGATTTGTACTTTCTCAGGATGGGTTGAGGCCTACCCCTGTCTATATACGGATGCTAAGACAGTGTCAAATACATTTTTACAGGAATTCATTCCTAGGTATGGATAACCTCATAATATTGACACAGACCGAGTGTAACAGGGGACTTATCCCTGTTCAAAAAACTTGCCTCTAATCCAGCAGTGTGCTGGTTAATTGACCAGCACCTGGCAGATTGGAGGTTTGTTAGAGAAAAGGCTCCTCCTGAAACAGGAAGGAGAGACTCCTGAGCTCCCACGTGGGCTGAAACAGGAAGGGACAGAGAGGTCTCGAGAGCTGTAGACTGACAGCCAGATAACAAGACAACAAGGGGAGAAGACTTCTAAAACCTGAAAGCTGAAAGTGCCTTAGGACAAAAAGGCTATGCCAGGAGAGCAGAGAAGGATTCCCCCTACTGCTTCCAGAGAGACAGATAAGCTTTACTTTCTAAGACTGTTGTATATCTGCACATATCAAACTATATGTTTGGGGCTGGGAAACATGCTAATCTAATGGAAGTTCTGGATTGCATATGTTTACCTAGAAATACTCCCAAGTGGAGCAGAAGCTTTGTTTAACCCTTTATTTGCATAGGTTTGATGATTTTCATGTGTTAAAGAAGCAGGCGCAATAAAAGCCTTATTTTTAGTTCACCTTAAAATCAGTCTCTATTGCATACCTCTGCACACGTCTCTTACACCGAGGAACTCATTTCACAGGACAAATTGTACAGGAAGTGTGCAGGAGTTTGGGTATTGAATATCATCTTCATTGCTCCCACCATCCTCAGAGTGCAGGGGCTGTTGAAAGGGTTAATGGTACCCTTAAAAACAAAATTCCAAAGATTTGTGATGATACTGGGATGAAATGGCCTGAGGCCCTCCCTGTAGCTCTGATGTCCATCCATAGCCCGCATACTCACAAACATAAATAATCTCCTTATGAGATACTTATTGAAAGACCTATGACCACCAGTAGTTCAAAGGAATTAATTATTAAGGACCATGTAATTTGTGATGAATCAATTAGCAAGTATTGTATGAAACTAACAAAAGTTTTACAGTCTCTCCATGCACAGGTCAAAGCTGTACAACCTACATCTGAGAATCTGAAAGTGCAGCAACTTGAGACTGGGTGATGGTTAAATCGTTTAAATGAAAACACGCATTGCAGCCAGGAGAAAGGGCCCATACCAAGTATTGCTTACAACAAATACAACCGTCAAGGTTGTGGAGGTCACCTTGTGGGTTCATGTGACTCATTGTAAAGTGGTCTCCCCATCAATGACTCATTTACACACGTTTTTAAAGAACCAAAAGAATAAGAACTTAACATTTTCATACTATTGCTGAATTATTGTATAGTAACCTTATATTTTTTATATGTTTTATATTTCAGATACTAACATATAGCTTTGGATTCTAACCGAAAACTACTAAACAGATCAGTGGCTCCTGGTTGTGTTACTATTAGGAGTTATTTGGGTTCTTATTATTTTTTTCTTTATCTGGTAACTAAACGTAAGGGGCACGAAAATGAAAGGGGTCCAGATTCTATTATTTCTATGTGTGTTAGGATAGTTGGGGATAGCAGCGGAGAGAAATGTGTTGCTAGACTTAGCCCTTAGGGTGGCACTCAGTATTAATATTACATCTTGCTAAGTCTATGTACATATTCCTGTGCCGCAGGAGGGATCAGTTATATACCCATACTTATCAATATTAAAGGCCATGTCAAGATCCAATATGTTACCACCATTTGTATAGAAAAGCTTAACTGGCAATGGTTTTATGTAAGTTACAGTTAGATAGACCCCTCAATATATTGCCGTATATCAATTCAGAAGATGCGTACACATATTCATATCAAACGAAAGATCAGAAAGATAGAATGTGTGAAAATTATACTTATTCTGTTGAAGATTTCAGTATATTCAGTAATACAGACGCAAGGAAATATTTAGCTGTGAAACATGTGAGGGGTTCACTCTGTTTGTCCAGATTACCTAAATCAAGGTACTCAGACTTGAATATGACATATGTAGGCACATCTAAATGCAATCACTCCATGTATTGTGATCCTTTCAATACTACTGGACAATTACAACATTTCTATAATAGCTCAGGAGATTTTATTGATCCCTAGACAGGAAGGGTAGGTTTAAGTACTGTAAAAACAAATATAACTTTAGGATAAAAAATGTATGAAGCTAGGTGGAGTACATGTGATAAACGCCTCAATTATGGCATGGGTAAAGACATACTGTATATTGGATTTGCGGTTCTAAAGCATTTATAAGTGTACCTAAAGATTGGTTGGGTTCTTGTTATGTAGTGTTACTATTACCTTCTTACAGAATATCCAAAGAATATCCTTTAGGTTATGTTCATCAGTCCCGGCAGTTGCTAAGACACAAAGATGAATTATCTTTTAAGGAGATTATCAGGAATTTTGATGCAGTTGTCAATTTTTTAATACTGTCATTGGGGTGTATGATAATTGGGGAAGGATTCGAGCAATTACTCGAGTAGTGGAGGAATTGGCTAAGGATACAGGTGATGCCTGTAGTTTACACTCACATTCCTGGTATCAAGAAGTACCTGGTTCCTATACAGAGCTGTTTTAATACAGTTTTAACCAGGTTTTAATGATCTGTAAAATGATTGGCTTAGAATAAGGGAGTAGTTATTATATTCTGCATAGTAACCTATTTTAAACAAAGGAATCTAAAATGTATGTAAAGCCTGCTTGTACCCTCCCCTGGTAGAGAGTCTCATTGACTTTTGTGTGTGTGTATGATCATACTCTATGCTGTTAAGGCAATAAACTACTCATTATCTAAGAACCCATGTTT
Organism: Ascaphus truei; assembly: GCF_040206685.1. Classification (NCBI taxonomy): domain Eukaryota; kingdom Metazoa; phylum Chordata; class Amphibia; order Anura; family Ascaphidae; genus Ascaphus; species Ascaphus truei. Next base: position 51,747,213 of record NC_134486.1, on the reverse strand, counting down.
GTGAGTTTGCAAACAACAACAACAACCTTTACAATTCAATATGCTGCTTTGTCCTACAACGTACTGGAATTACTGTACGTACTGCTGCGACACACTTTATTCGAGCAAATACCCAGTATGTACCTGGCAGATACCTGGAATGCGCCGCTCCTCACCTCAGATAAGCCCCGTTGCGTTTGCCTTCCCAGCCATGGTTCATGCCTGGCTGACGGGCGGCTGATCTGTTAAATGATAATGATTAGGATTTAATAGGCTGCAATGCTTCGTGTGTCTACCAGATGGCATAAATTCATGAATTGTAATGCAGTATATATATATATATACTGTGCAGTATTGCAGCCAGCGGGAATAAAATGCTTCAATCCCTGCCTGGAAAATAACGCAATGCACTCGGGCAGAAAACAGTCACAAACCTCAATACACCCGAGTATACCCGAATTCGTGGGACTAGCCGAGCTCGAATAAAGTGTGTCGCCAGTGGACTACATATATCGCTGCAAAATGCTCCCAGAACTTTATTGCCCATCCCTTCAGTTCAGACACAAAGTTCATTTTTCTTGTCTTACAGTACCTTGAAATACTTTGTGGGTACGCTACCCACCTATCTGAATAAGCTCCTTACCCCTAATACATGCAGTGCTTAACGCCTTTGACTGACTCCAAAAGACTGTTCACGGTCCCATGGTTCAACTAGGAGTCCAGTCGCCCCAGGCACCCGCGCTTATCACGATTGCTTTGTTTGAATTTCATGGATTCTGTTTCTTTGGGTGCAATGAAATTAATGAATTGCAATGTGTACAATACTGTGCTACTGTGCTACTGTGTCAATTTAAGGTGTTTAAAAAACAGAACTCTAAAATGCCATTTTCTGCACTCGCGTCTTAAGACGGTGAGGTTGGAAGACTTCCCGCGTCATGACATCGGTATTCCGATGTACACAACGCGTGAAGTGTTTGAATAATGGCCGCTACAGCTGTATGCTCATAATCATACATTATCATACTTTATCGCTAACTGTTCATGTAATCTTTGTAAATATAATGTATAACCTCTGTTCATTTAATGTAACCATGTACTGTCATCATAACTCTGTTACCAGAACATACTTGAAAACGAGCGCTAACTCTCAGTGTATTATTTCATGGTATTTACTCCCCTCCCTTATGCTCCCTCCTTACCTCCTGCTCCACCTCCTTCCCTCCAAACTAGGTAACATCACATTAGTAGGCCAGATTTAACGGAGCTTTGAGTATCTACTCCCAGGTGTTTTACTTTACCACAAGATTTCCAAAAGATTATTACAGAACTGAATGTTTTACTTATTATTTCTATTTCTATGTATTTATTATTTATTATTTAAAAAAAGATGTAGAAATGTGGTAATATTCATTTTACTCCTTGATAGTACTTCCAACATTATCTGAAATATGTAACACAGGTGTAAAAAAACCTTTCATTTATACTTCACCACAAAAAGTTGGCACTTCATCTCATCACTGGAACTTTGAAGTGTTATTTATGTAATAATAACAGTCAGATGATGATAGAAGTAGCTAGGCACATAGCCTATTTAAGAATAAATATAGTACCCAGATGGATAGCAGTGAAAATAATTATAATCGTATGCAAAGTATGTTTGCAATCTGTTATTGAGATAGTACAGGATGATAGCCCAAAATATATTTGACAGGAGTGTCATGGGAAAAAACATTAGTCAAATAAATTATAACAAAACTCAGCAACATTCTATAGCAAACCGTAAAATATGATTTTATTCTTCACCACAATAAAGGTTATCAAGAGTAAATTACATCTTCACTTTACTTTTTATGTGGTCCTTTATTTGTCTGGTTTCCACTGAATGAATGCAGGTGCACAGGATATAAGGAGTAAAGGTTACTTATTTACAGCTTTGTACTTCCAACATATTGCCAAAAAGGTACAACATGCATTGTTATAATGTGACCCAGTCGACTTTAAACTGTACTGTTATTGGAAAAAGGAAGAGTCTTCCCATACTGTAATTCTGGCAAATGTTCTGTCACCGTGCTTATATTAGACTCATTATACTTGCTTAGTGTTGCATTAGCAAGTTAAATATTTATTCAGAAGGTCCCTCTTGGGACTGAAACGTTGGGTTACTTTGGTTGTACTGATCATTAGAGCCCCATTTTATTGACCATAATTGTGTCCACTGCTGTTATTAACACCCCATTTGGCCATTATTCCACATACATTCAGTTTTCACATTTTTGTGTGACTTCAAGTCAGTGTTTGATCATTGTGACAAACAATTACAGGCCTTTCATGAGGCATTAACGTGGTCAGCACCCACACTGAAGCTCCAATGACCATTTTGCTTCTTAATGATCTGTTTTCACTTCTGCCCACACTCAAGCAATAGTGGCAATATTGGTTATCAGCGCCCTGCCTATAAATATCAGGAGTTTTCCAGGTAGATACCAGAACATGGTTTCCTGTTTGTTCCTGTTAGTCTCCAACTTGTTCCTGAGTGTTTGCATCCAACCTTGACCTCAGCCTGTAAACCCGACACTGTACCTTTGCCGCCTGCCATGATCCAAGCTTGAGACCCCGACTTCGCTATACTCAATTCAGTCTCATGGTTCAGGTCAGTGATTTGATATCCTACCTCAGCCTTGAGATGAGCAGCGTTACACCTTTCTGGACAACTTCGTTGCCGGTGCCACGACAGTCAGTGGAAACAATGCTTATTTATAGGCTTGTATAATACCACAAAACAGTATGAGAATTAAATTGGCAAGGCATTATCATTTTTTTTTTATTACTTATTTTTTTATTAACCATTTTTCAAAAGTAAGAGGGGTACAAAAAGAAAAAAAAGGAGGGGAACATTATCATTTTTAACTGAATTTTGAGAATACTAGGACAATATGATGACAAAATACACAAATTTGAAACGTTTCAAATATTTGTTTACTCATTCCTTGTTATCAATCTTTGTCCTATTATGTTTACTTGCTCATCCCACAATGTGGTACAAAATACAGCGTTTACCTGCTGATAGGTATAGATTATATATATTTGTCCATATTCTGAATATGGTTATTTTGTTTCCGGTTTCACTACTAATTGTTTCATTTCTATGGGGTCCAGTATATCAACATTAGTGTGTTACCCTGCTGGTAGGGATTTTGACTCATATTAGTTCTCCCAGGTTGACATCTCTGAGTATGTTGGGTAAAAGTCTTATATGAAAAACAAATGTGGCCACAGTCTTTATACTGAAAATTTAAATAATTACTTAGCTGAACTTAAAAAAATGTACGAAGCCAAAATAGGCTCAATAAACAGATGAACAAGGAGATTTCAAAACAAACAGGAATTCTTCAAACTAAATATTTACTGAATCAGATGCTACACTATAAAGCAAACCAACTGTATTGATAACTGTTAAATTACTGAATAACTGTATGAGAATGAAAACAGTGCCTTAAGAAAACTTTATTGTATCATTCATCTATCTTATTTTAATGTCACCAAAATATATATGGCAAAGGAAAATATGTTCAAAATAAAAGATAATTCAAAATGAGACAATGTATCATACCTAATAATGTTTCTGTTTTCCTAAATTCTAATATAATTTGTGTTTATTTTATCCAGGTAAGAAGATACAGTACCATTTTTATGGTTTCTTAGAGCCTCTTCCAGCAGGAATAACAAATGGATTGATTCCAAAGATTCAAAAGCAGTTAAAATAAGTGTAATTTTTGCTTTCTAAACTATCTGCACTCAATAGTAACAGTTTGCATTGTGCCCTTTGTTTATGATAGTTTCTGCTTTTAGTCAGTTTTGCAGATGGTCTAAAAAATACAGTGTATCAAATGTCAGCTGAATTTCTCAAGGTCACACCAATGAATTGGAAGCAGAATTCGGAGGCTCAGAACAGCCAGGCGTTTATGTAATGTGTAAACTAGTTAGAGACTAGTGTACTTTTTTCTGCTTAAGTTCACAAATCAGGCAGAAATGTCCCTTTTATGCAAAAAAAAATTGCCATGCCGGCAAGCTTTCAATTTTTTTTTGCTAATCATTAAAAGTAAATGTGCAAGGTCACATGGACATTCATATACTGCTATTTACTGTAATTCTCATTATTTTTTTGTGAAAATGGCAACATTTTAGCATGAACTTTTGTAAAAAATGTGCACAATTTTAGAATTTTTGTTATTAAACTTTCATATTTCCACAAAGGATTTTGAACACATTGGCAAATATCTAAAAATAATAGTCAAAAATCAATATTTGATGGTATACATTTAGCAGTATTCAGTGTTTCAAGATTAAATGCACCTTCTGATTTGTATGAAGCTCTCTTAAGCCCAGATCCAAAGAGATCTGTTACTGTCTTAATTAGGCGCTAACCACATTGAGCAGTGCTGTAACTAAATGTTTTGCCCCCTCCTGCCAAAACATTTAAAGGGACACCTAAATAATCATTAAAAAAAAAATTGTTTCCACCGGGGTCTCTGTGTCAGTGGCTTTGTGACCCCCCTCTCACACACTACCTTACTCTCACATCCTCACACTCCCTCCTTGTCCCAGTCCCTTTCTTCCTATTCCCTCCTCCCAACCCCACATGCAAACACACACACGCACACGCAAATACACACACACAGTGTCACACATACACAAATTACACACACAATTCCACATACACAGTGTCACACACAGTCACACATGCAATTCCACACATGCAGTACCCCCCCCCCCACACACACACAATTCCACACAGTCACTCACACAATTCAACACACACACACAGTAACACACACAATCACACACACACACACACACAGTTCCAGAAACAGTGTCACACACACAATTTCACACAGTGCCGCACACAAACACAATTCAACAAACAATTACGCTCACTGTATCATGCACACAATTCCCCACACAGTGTCACACACAACCACACACACAATTCCACACAGTGTCAAACAAACACACACACACAATTCAACACACAAATACACACACACACAATACCACACACAGTGACCCCCCCTTCCCACACACACAATTAAATACACCATTCCACACACACAATTCCAGAGGTCCTGGAGCTTGAGGTCCACCACATGAAAACCAGAGGGCACGACAGAAGGGCGGCAGGATGTACCCATAGGCATAGCAGAATGGAAACTCTTGACAGGAGTTGTGTTTTAAGGAGCTTCGTAAAAACTCAGCAAATGGGAGCAATTCCGCCCAATTATTCTGCTTTTCGTAAACAAAGCAGCGAAGGAACTGTTCTGACTGGTTGGTCCTTTCTATTAGGCCATTAGATTATGGATGGTAAGCTAAGGAAAAATAGACACTCAGTACATCCTGGTACAGAATGTTCTCCAAAATGTAGAAACAAACTGATCTCCAGTTAGAGACAATATCCGGGATACTCTGTGCAAGTGGAAGATTTCCCTGATAAAAATTCCAGAGAGTTTCCAGGCAGAAGGTAATTTTTTCAGGGGAATGAAATGGGCCTGCTTAGTGAAGCGATTGACCACTACTGAAATGGTAGTCACCTTGATAGGATGGTAGCTCAACAATAAAGTCCATTGCCAAATGGTTCCAAGGTCAGTCAGGGATTGGCAGTGGTAGGAGTAGGCAAACAGGATAAGCTCTAGGCACCTTGGTTTGAGCACAAGTGACCACAAAATCTTTGACATCACTCAGAATCTTCGGCAAGTAGTACGTGCTTGGTAAATATTCAGGCATACAGGATGGCTGAAAAATATAGAGGCTTATTTTATAAACTTCGATAACTAAATCATCGAGGTTTTTGAGCAGTTCCTGAACAATTTGGCAAGTTTGCTATACAGAAAGTTCTGATGACCTTCCAAACTCGTTCGTGAAGTGCATCTCCCCGAGCAGTCTCGCTCCTGCTCAAACACGCCGAGTGGAAACTAAAAAACAGCTCCAACTCACGTTTTTTATAAAATCACCCTATTTTAGTACCTCCAATGAGATCACAAATCAGGCAGAAATTTCCCTTCTTGGAAAAAAAATTGCAATACCGGCCAGCTTTGCCAATTTTTTTGCTAAGCATTAAAAGTCAATGTACAAGGTCACATGGACATTCATATACTGCTATTTACTTGCATTCTCATTACATTTTTGTGAAAATGGCAACATTTTATCAATATGAACTATTGTAAAAAAATGTGCTCAATTTTAGAGTTTCGTATTGGGTTTTAATATGTATTGGGGGTAGCGGGGGTGGGTGAAGGTGGTATTTTGCCCATGGTTTGTGTTTATGCCTACCGGGAGGGAAGCGGGAAGAGTTAACACCTTCATTACCATAGCGGTTACTACTGCTAAGGTAATGAAGGGGTTAACCTTTCCCACTACTCACCTGGTAGGCATAAACACCCACCACAGGCCAATTACCACTTTCACCCTCCCCCACTATCCCCAATAAACATTAAAATCCAATGCTAACAAATACACCCATTGATTGCCAGTGTGGTTACCTATGCCCTCAATGTGAGCAAAGATAACCCCAATGGCAATAAATGGCACCCCTTCTACCCCCAACAATCCCCCTCCCCCAACATACAGAACAGTAATGGGCAAAATTACTATTATCCAGATCTGGATAATAGCTCATTTGAAACCAGAGACATAACATAAAACACAGACAAAGCTCAGTGCACATCCAGAAAAACTTATATACGGTACAGTGCCTAAATATACATGTATAAATAACTAATAAATAAAATGGTCTTTTAGTTTAACATTTTGGCCAAATTGTTGTAAGCCCTTGAGCCAAACTTCACGGCAGACCACGTTCAAGGGTCCCTACACTAATATAAATTCTTAATAACCTGTGCATTGCCAGGAAGAATGATTTATAATAAATCTGTCAATATAAGTTGCAAAAGTTCTAAGTCTGATTGAAGCTTTTATTAACCTGTACATTACCAGGAAAAGCACTCTGTAATAGATTTGTCACAATCACACTGCATGCAGGCAAGTTCCCCTGATAGTGGGAGATGCCATGGAGTGAGCTTTAAACCATTTAAATGTGGGAGGGAGTGAGCTTCAATTGGATAGGAGGTTGCCACCCTCCAACACAGCCAAGACTAGCTGCACAAGAATTATAAAACATACAGAACACCTACAAGCTCAAATTGAACCCCCAAAATACCCACAACATATATATAAGCATATAAGTTTCACAGAGGAGTGCTACTGAGCATGGCAATTTATATTTAAAACCAGAGACATAACATAAAACACAGACAAAGCTCAGTGCACATCCAGAAAAACTTTCAGCATTCAGTGTGATTGTGACAAATCTATTACAGAGTGCTTTTCCTGGTAATGTACAGGTTAATAAAAGCTTCAATCAGACTTAGAACTTTTGCAACTTATATTGACAGATTTATTATAAATCATTCTTCCTGGCAATGCACAGGTTATTAAGAATTTATATTAGTGTAGGGACCCTTGAACGTGGTCTGCCGTGAAGTTTGGCTCAAGGGCTTACAACAATTTGGCCAAAATGTTAAACTAAAAGACCATTTTATTTATTAGTTATTTATACATGTATATTTAGGCACTGTACCGTATATAAGTTTTTCTGGATGTGCACTGAGCTTTGTCTGTGTTTTATGTTATGTCTCTGGTTTTAAATATAAATTGCCATGCTCAGTAGCACTCCTCTGTGAAACTTATATGCTTATATATATGTTGTGAGTATTTTGGGGGTTCAATTTGAGCTTGTAGGTGTTCTGTATGTTTTATAATTCTTGTGCAGCTAGTCTTGGCTGTGTTGGAGGGTGGCAACCTCCTATCCAATTGAAGCTCACTCCCTCCCACATTTAAATGGTTTAAAGCTCACTCCATGGCATCTCCCACTATCAGGGGAACTTGCCTGCATGCAGTGTGATTGTGACAAATCTATTACAGAGTGCTTTTCCTGGTAATGTACAGGTTAATAAAAGCTTCAATCAGACTTAGAACTTTTGCAACTTATATTGACAGATTTATTATAAATCATTCTTCCTGGCAATGCACAGGTTATTAAGAATTTATATTAGTGTAGGGACCCTTGAACGTGGTCTGCCGTGAAGTTTGGCTCAAGGGCTTACAACAATTTGGCCAAAATGTTAAACTAAAAGACCATTTTATTTATTAGTTATTTATACATGTATATTTAGGCACTGTACCGTATATAAGTTTTTCTGGATGTGCACTGAGCTTTGTCTGTGTTTTATGTTATGTCTCTGGTTTTAAATATAAATTGCCATGCTCAGTAGCACTCCTCTGTGAAACTTATATGCTTATATATATGTTGTGGGTATTTTGGGGGTTCAATTTGAGCTTGTAGGTGTTCTGTATGTTTAATAGCTCATTTGCCCATTTAAAAAAAAAAAAACATTATCCAGCTAGCATAAAGTAAATTAAAGTTGCACTTACCCCTGCCAGGATGAAGGCCATCCACGTCTTCCTTCTCGTCTTCCTCCCCATTCTCTGTAGCAGCAGTATAACAATAAATAACAAACTAATGACCCCTAACCCCTTAATCACATTAACGGTTAGTAACTGCTATAGTAATTAAGAGGTTAACTCGCCTACCCTGCTACCCAACCAGGACACCTAAACACCCTCCCTGGGGCAACTAACCCACCCTCTACCTATTGATTGGCAAAGTGGTACACCATACCCATATACTATGGGCATGATTTGCCACTATGGCTGTCAATGGGCAACCTAAAAAAATCATACACCAAAAATACACAACAATTAAATAAAACAAGCACCAAAAATACACAACAATTAAATTACATATAGTTACATAGTAGATTAGGTTGAAAAAAGACGTAGGTCCATCAAGTTCAACCTATGCTAAATTTAGACAATAGATACGTTATCCTATATCTATTCTTACTTATTGATCCAGAGGAAGGCAAACAAAAAAACCCATTAAGGGGAACAATTAATTCATTTCTGACTCCAAGAATTGGCAATCGGATTAATCCCTGGATCAACATCCTTCCCATGTATACTTATTTGGTATATCCCTGTATACCTTTCCCATCTAAAAAGATGCCCAACCTTTTTTTGAACAAATCTATTGTATCTGCCATCACAGTCTCCATGGGTAATGAATTCCACATTTTAACTGCCCTTACTGTAAAGAACCCTTTCCTTTGTTGCTGGTGAAATTTCCTTTCCTCCAACCTTAAGGGATGGCCCGAGTCCATTGTACTGCCCGTGGGATGAATAGTTCTTTTGAAAGCTCCTTGTATTGTCCCCGAATATATTTGTATATAGTTATCATATCCCCTCTTAGACGCCTCTTTTCTTTTTTTTTTTTTTAACTCAGATTTTTATTGCAATGTAACAGCAAAAAATACATTATCAAGTATTTTTTTTTTTTTGTCTTGTATGAAAACAATATCTTAACAACTGAGAGAATAGCAGTGAGATCTTTCTAAAAAGGACAAACAGACACTTATAATAAAACTTAAAGGGGGAGACAATACCCACTCACAATAAAAAAAAAAAAAAAAAAAAAAAAGGGGGAGGGAGTGGGAAGGTTTGGGTGGGGTGGGGAAGGATGTGGGTGAGGTATGTAGAGTGAGGTGGTAAGGGGTGCATCTGAGGCCCGAATCCAAACACGAGTGGACTGGGTCGTTTCTCTAATTGCTAATATTATAATGCTGCTAAATAGGTTCTTATGGATATAGAATACAACCTGTAAGCTCCCCCCAAGGAGAACGCATCTACAACTATCATAGCCAGATTGAGGTCCTCTCTATCCCCGGGATATCTGTCTGTTCTAGCCAGGGCGTCCAGACTTTTAGGAAATTGTCACCAGTGTCGTTAACTAAACTCGTTAACTTTTCCATCTGGCAAACGAACCAAATTCGATTTCGAATCTTTGGGATGGTTGGAATATCAGATTGTTTCCATAATGCTGCGATCTCGCACCGCGTTGCAATTGCAAAATGGGCAATTAATTTGTTGTGTGCTTTGGTAAGGCCCGTTAATGGCCTGTTCAGGAGGAACAGCCACGGGTCTGGGGGTATTGTGAGATCGAACAGTCTCTGAATCCAATGTCTAATCGCCTCCCAGAGCGGAGAGATCCGAGGGCAGGACCACAGCATATGTAACAGGTCGGCTGATCCTCCGCACTGGCGGGGGCACAGGGGGGAGGATCCCGGCACAAACCTTGATAATTTCAGTGGGGTGAGGTACCATCGCATTAGGACTTTATATGCGTTCTCCTTAAGAGTGGTGCATATGGAGCTCTTTGCAGTGGCCATGTAAATAGCGCTCCAATCTTCATCTTCTAAGTTTTCTCCTAAATCTGTTTCCCATTGAGATCGGAATGAGGGTATCTGCTGTGCATGTTCACCAGAACTGATCACCTCTCCGTAGATCTGTGATGTAAGTCCCTTTGTGTCGGTCTCAGCCAGACAGAGCTTTTCGAAAGATGTTAATAGGGGGTATGGGGCAAATTTATTATAAAAAGCCCTGATCTGGAGGTATCGAAAGAATTCTGAGTGGGGCATCTCTTTTTCTTCTCTGATATAGTCGAATGTTTTGATTTTTCTATTATGTCCCTCCAGATCTCTAATCCGATTGTAACCCTTCTGCCTCCAGATTGAGGTATTACCGACCGATAGACCCGGAGCGAATTCAGGATTATTCCAAATGGGTGTCACCATGGAGTGTTTTGTCGTGAGGGAATGCCTGTTTTTTGTAGCCTCCCAGATTGACAGTGAGTTTGTCATTGAGGATAGCGGCATTGTGGCAAATTTTTGCGCTGTTTTAGGTAACCAAATTAAACTGCTGAGCTCCAAAGGTGCGCATGCGGCATTTTCTATTTCTACCCATCTCTTCGATTTCGGGTTAGATTGCCATTGTACAATTTGGCTTAATTGTGCCGCCTTGTAATATGATAGCAGGCAGGGTACTGCTAGGCCGCCAGCCAGCACAGGTCTTGTCATATTTAGTTTACTTACCCTCGGTTTTTTACCTCCCCAGATAAATTTGTAAATGTCAGATTGAAGTGAGTGTATGTCCCTCAATCTGAGTGGCACTGGAAGAGTTTGGAAGAGGTATAATATACGGGGGAGTAGGTTCATTTTGACACTATGGATACGTCCAATCCAGGATATCCTTTTGGATGTCCACTTCTGTAAATCAGATTTTAGGGTCCGAATCAGGTTGGGGTAATTTGCATTGTACACGTCCTTTACAGTTTTGGTGATGTGGACACCCAAGTATTTTATGTGGTTTTGTTGCCAGTTAAATTTGAAATTTAATTTTAGTAATTTCTCTGTGTGTCTAGGGAGGTTGACATTGAGGGCTTCCGACTTGGATTGATTGATTTTGAAGCCGGAGACCTTAGCGAATCGATCTAGTAGGGCGAATAGGTTTGGCAGGGAAGTAAGGGGTTTTGTGATAATCAAGAGGATGTCATCCGCATACAGGGCCGCTTTATGGGTTTGGGAGTATGCGTTTAACCCTGAGATGTCTGGGTTTCCTCTGATTTGCGCCGCCAGTGGTTCGATACAAAGGGCAAATAAAAGTGGGGATAATGGGCAGCCCTGTCTCGTGCCACTCTTTATTTGGAATGGCAGAGAGGGGTAGCCTTGGTGTATGACCCTGGCGGTGGGGTTAGAGTACAGCGACAGAATCGCCTCGCTCACCCGATCTCCAAAGCCAAATGTTGCAAGCGTCTCTTTTAAATATGGCCAGTCTATCCTATCGAAAGCTTTTTCTGCATCCAGACTTAACAACATGCTTTGAGTTGCCTTACTATTTGCCAAATCCAACAGATCAATAAATCGTCGTGTATTATCCGCTGCTTGCCGGCCCTTGATAAATCCGACTTGATCTGGGTGTATAAGTCTGGGTAGGATGAGACTAAGTCTATTGGCCAGTAATTTAGCGTATAATTTGACATCGGTGTTAATTAATGATATAGGCCGGTAGCTTTTGCAATCTAGCGGGTCTTTCCCCGTTTTATGTATTAGTGATATTGACGCCTTTAACATCTCTTTGGGGATGGGGGCTCCCGCTAAAATAGCGTTAAACATGCGGAGCAACCTAGGGGCGAGTAGCTCTATAAATTTCTTATAATAAAGCCCTGAAAATCCATCTGGCCCAGGGGCCTTTGATGGTTTCAACTCTTTAATGGCTTGCGACAGTTCTTCTATAGTGAAGTCAGCGTTCAGGGCTTCTCTGTCTGTGTCCGTCAATCTCCCTAGATTTGAGCTGGTTAAGAAATCTCTTAGTGCACCGCTCGTTTTGATGTTATGTGCCACTTTTCCACCATTATATAGTGTTTCATAAAATGAGCCGAATTCGTCTACTATTTTCTGAGGATTAGACGTGGGGGTACCAGATTTTAAGCGTATAGCTTGGATGTTATACTTAGCTTGCCTATCCTTTAGCATGCGGGCCAACATTGTATCCGGCCTGTTCGCTTTCTCAAAAAATCTCCTCTTTGACCAACTCAGTGAATTGTCCGCCCTGGAGGCTAGGAGCATGTTAAGTTCAATTTTGGCGTCTTTTACCTCCTGCAAAATTTTAGGGTCTGAGGTTTTTTTATGTTTAGAGGAGAGAGTCTGCAATTTGGTTTGGAGAGTGATAATTTTGGACTCCCTTTCTCGTTTTCGTCTGGCTGTGATATTTATTAACGTGCCGCGTAATGTTGCTTTATGAGCTTCCCAAAGAACTAACGGTGAGTCGACAGAGCCTGTATTTATATTAAAGAATTGGTCTATTTCGTTGTCAATAATATCACAGATCTCGGGAATTTTTAAGATTGATTCATTTAGTTTCCAGTTCGTCCCAGGTCTATCCGTACGAATATTATTGCACCTTAGCTCTATTGGTGCATGGTCAGACCATGAAATATCATGGATCTCAGCTCGTGTGACCATAGGAACCAGGTGACAAGACACGAAGAAGTAATCAATTCTGCTGTATGAGCCATGAGGGTGAGAGAAGAATGTGTAATCCCTGTCTGCCGGATGTAATTCTCGCCATATATCTGTAAGCTGGGTGGTCTTGAGGCCCCGGCGTATCGAGACGCCCGCTCCCTTGTTATATTGACCTGCAACCCCTGACCTATCTAGGTGCGGTTGCATGACCATGTTAAAGTCACCCGCTAGTACGACGCTCCCTTGAGATACTGAGCTCAAGGTTCTGAAAAGCTTATCAAAAAAGATCGTACTCTTTTCACAGGGGGCATATACGCAAGCTAGTGTAATTTTCTGTCCCCTAATCGCCCCCACTACTATGATGTATCTGCCCTCACTGTCGCGCTTAGTTAACTGCACTTCAAATGGAATGCTATTTCGAATTAATATAGCTACCCCGCGTTTTTTAACCGCTGCGGCAGCTGAGAAAACCTGAGTAAAATCTTTGTCAAGATGTTTGGGGGCGCTAGATCTGCTGAAATGTGTCTCTTGCAAGAAAAGAACCTCAGCGTGTTTCCTTTTGTAGTCTGAAAAAGCCAACTTCCGTTTGGTTGGGTTGTTAAAGCCCTGCACGTTGTGAGAAATAAGTATCAACGCCATTTATTAATGTGTGTATAAATCAGCGTCTGGGTAACTTGAAACTCACCCAAGTCCCCGTCCTTCGGACATATCCGACTCACTGCCCCGAAATACACCCACTCCACCTGTTTTGTGTTTCGCCGGTCTGGCTGATGTATCTCTGGAAGGGGGAGGGAGGGAGAGGCGGGGGAGAGGGGGGGGAGAGGGTGGGGAGGAGGTGTGCGGAAGGGGGGGAGAGGGAGGGGTGGGAGAGGGGACCACACAGAGGTAAAAACAGAGGGGAAAAAATAAAAAAGAGAGTGTATACATAACATTAACATTACAATGACATCAAATAATAAGAAAACAAGAGTCCACCCCGGGAGCCCCCGAGGGTGTCTCTTGCGCCCATGGGGTTGGTCTCTTGGTCCAGTCTTACCAAGGGATTTCCCCTTCTTACTGTGACCCGCCCCCCCTGGGACTTGTTTGCGATCCCTCTGTCTCCGGGACCGTATCTGGAAACGCATGCACGCCGACATGGAGAACCCCGCCGGCGCGTTTTTATTAATCAGCTAGTATATTTAACTCCTTATAACTTCTCAACGTTGGAAACTGAAACAGAAACTGCATATTATAAACACAATAGAAAATTTAACCCGTTTATCTTCTTTCGTCCTCCTTATGCCACTCCTCTAACTTGGAGCTCTACAACCAACCCCTTAACTAATTAACCCCGACTAGCTCCTAGTCCTCTGGTCTGTTGCGGTCGTGGCCCTAGGTTTCCTCTTTTATTTGGAAACACTATTATGCATTAGAGCATTTACATAGGTGATCCGATTTACCCCTCCCCCCCTACCTGCAATTTGGAACCCTTCAGGCCGAACGATTGTCCCTTGTCAGTCTGTACTACCTAACCTAACTATCCCCCTTTGGATAGTGATCTGCAAGTCCCCCCGCGGCCGTATGTAGAGACCCCTCTATATGTACTCTTTGGGCGCAACGGCAATGATATGACTCCCAACTTAAGTATTTCATTATCTATAGACCTCCGGCGTCTACGTTGTTGGGTCACATAGCTGACCCTGTGCTATATACCCTGGTATCTCAAGCTGGGAGGATATCCCCACATCTGGTACTGGGTAGATAATGATACGGGTTGTTATCTCTAATGATTGGCCGTGGAGCTCACCTCTCTATTAATGTCGTTCATATTGATCCCTGTGGTGGGGTTAGGATCTAAGTGTGGGGCTTATAGGCGCAATACCTGTAGGAGATGCACATACCTGTTAAACTATCCAGTTTAGGGAGATATCTGTCTTCAGGGGTTATATGTCATCCCCCAGCCCCCCTCTACCCACCCCCTCCCACCCTCACCTCCCCTCCCTCTTCCCCCCTCCCTGTTACACCCCCCCCCCCCTTCCCTCAAAACTTTTTTTATTGTGTGTGTGGTTGTTTGTACAAGATCATCAATCTGGGGGGTAACCCCAGTTTGGGGCCGCCATGTCCGGTCTCCCGCAGAGTGGTCTCGTCGCGATCACGCTCCTTCCAGGTTCGTAGCCCTCTGCGTCCTCGGGGGGAACTCTGTGTCAGCGCTCCTCTTTGGCCAGCTTGGGGAGGATGTGAGACGTCTACATGCGCCACCGCTGCTAGTTCCCACTGCGCAGGCGCCCGGTACCAGTTCTCGCGAGAGGACGACGCTGGACGATGACGTCACTAGGAAAGCCCGCGGAGAGCAGTGTAGGTCCCGCGCTTCTCAGGGATGGAGCGAGGCAAGATGGCCGCTGCTCCGAAAACGTAAGTGGATCCTTCTGCCTTGCTGGGTTCTGTATCTTCTTTCAAGAGATTGGTACGGGCTGTGAGAGGGGTCCGGTGCAGTCACAGGGTCAGTAGGGGCTTCATTGGGATTGGTTGGAACAGTATATTCCCGTGGTTGTGTATAAACAGGAGCGGCCTATGGAGGGCTCATTATCTCAGCTGTGGGTCACCATCTCGGTTTATGGGGACGCGGGAGCGCCATCTTGTGCCGCCGCATGGTGAGGGGGACTCAATGCTGATCCCAGGACCCTCCGCAGGAATCCCTCAGTGTCCTCCACTCTTTTTAGGATATGTGTCACTCCGTTCTTAAAAACCATTAAGGCACACGGGAATAGCCAGCGGTACCTTACTTCTTGGTCACGCAGTGTTCTGGTAACGGTGGCTAATGCTCTTCTTTTTGCTAGCGTGGCCGGTGACAGATCCTGGTAAACTTGAAATTTTATTTGCTCAAACTCCACCACCTTCAGTTCCCTTGCTCTCCGGCATGTTTCTTCCTTGGTGCGGTAGTAGTGGAATCTAAGCACCACGTCCCTCGGGGGATCTCCTTGCTGAGGTCTTCCCCGCAGCGCCCGATGGCACCTGTCCAGAACCAGGTCTCTGGCTGCCATGTCTGGGAATAAATGTTCTAGCCACCTCGAGGTGAATTCCTCTGGATCTGTGATAGATTCTGGGACCCCTCTAAGCCGTATGTTACAGCGCCGATCGCGGTTCTCCGCGTCCTCAATTTTATCTTCTAGGGAAGTTATCTGTGCCTTTAGGGTGGATATTTGAGTCTGCGTTTGTACTGTGGTTGTAGCTGTCTCATCTGCCCTGGATTCCAAAGCGGCCGTACGCTCCCCTATTGCGTCTACATCCTTCCGAAGTGCCCAAAGTTCAGACTTAAAGAATTGTTTCATATTGCTGCAGAACTCTTTCATGTCCTTACGTCTCACTACAGCCAAATCGTCTGGTTCTTCAGGTGAGGAGTCCAGTTCTGGGTCTGCTGATGCTGTCTGCACTGAAGATTCAGGTATGTCCGCCCTGGCAGTCTCTTTGTTCTTAAAATAATTAGACACCGGCTGTGATTTTTTCCTTAAAGTTTTGGTTGATGCCATCTCTGTATATTTAGACACGTTCTGCAGGTTCTGAATTATGCAGTTACTGTGTTTTTGCTGGAGTTATGTCGTTTTGAAACGCCGGAGGGGATGGAGCTCACACTCTAAGCTGCCATTCACCTCCTTGGCCACGCCTCCTCCAGACGCCTCTTTTCTAATGTAAATAAATCTAATTTAGCTAGCCTCTCCTCATAAGTTAGATTGTCCATCCCCTTTATTAATTTGGTGGCTCTTCTCTGCACTCTCTCTAGTTCCATAATGTCTTTTCTTAGGATTGGTGCCCAAAATTGTACTCCATATTCAAGGTGTGGTCTTACTAATGCTTTGTAAAGGGGCATAATTATGTTTACTTCCCTTCCATCCATTGCCGTTTGATGCAAGATAAGATCGTGTTTGCCTTTGCAGCTACTGCATGACATTGGGCACTATTGCTAAGCCTGCTGTCTACAAGCACTCCTAAATCCTTCTCCATCAAGGATTCCCCCAATATATCTCCATTTAATTTGTAAGTCACCTTTTTATTCTTGCATCCCAAATGCATAACCTTACATTTATCTGTATTAAAGCTCATCTGCCATTTACCTGCCCACGTTTCCAGTCTCTCCAAGTCATTCTGAAGAGAAATTACATCCTGCTCTGATTCTATTACCTTACACAATTTAGTATCATCAGCAAAGATGGAGACTTTTCTCTCGACCCCAACCTCAAGGTCATTAATAAACAAGTTAAAAAGCAGGGGTCCCAGTACCGATCCCTGAGGTACTCCACTCACGACTTTAGCCCAACCTGAAAAAGTTCCATTTATGACAACCCTCTGTTGTCTGTCCTTTAACCAGTTTTCAATCCAGGTGCATATATTATTACTGAGTCCAATTTTCTTTATTTTGTACAACAACCTCTTGTGTGAAACCGTATCAAAAGCCTTTGCAAAATCTAAGTAGACCACATCAACTGCATTACCCTGGTCTAAATTCCTACTTACCTCCTCAAAGATACAAATAAGGTTAGTTTGGCAAGATCTATCCCTCATAAATCCATGCTGACTATTACTAATAATTTTGTTTTCCTTTAGGTATTCCTGAATATTATCCCGTATTAAACCTTCAAGTAGTTTCCCTTCTATTGAAGTGAGGCTTACAGGTCTGTAATTTCCCGGTTGTGATCTAGCTCCCTTTTTAAATATAGGCACCACATCTGCTTTACGCCAATCTTGTGGTACTGAGCCTGTGGAAATGGAGTCCTTGAATAATAAATAGAATGGTTTGGCTATTACTGAGCTTAACTCCTTGAGAACTCTTGGATGTATGCCATCGGGGCCAGGTGCCTTATTTACTTAAATTTTTTCAAGTCGCTTATGAACTTCTTCCTCAGTTAACCAATTGTTCATTAATATGGAGGTTGTGGCTTCCTCCTGCGGCACTAACTACTATTGAACTTGATTCTTCCCTGGTAAACACAGAGGCAAAGAATTTGTTTAATACCTCAGCTTTTTCCTTATCTCCAATAATCTGCCTACCCATCTCACACTGAAAGGGTCCTATATTCTCTTTTCTCATTTATTTGTTATTAACCGAGCACCAAAAATACACAACAATTAAATAAAACCAAGCACCAAGAATACATAACAATAAAATAAAAACAAGCATTTGCCCAAAAATGCATTGCTTGTGACTGTGTTGATCTATAGCCCGAAAGGGGCATAGATAAACACATTGGCAGTGAATGAGCAACCTCCAAAAAAAAAAACCCAATGAAAAAAAATACAATCAATGTTTTTCTTACTTTTGATGTCTTTACCCTACAATTCTGAGACCAGCAACAACAGCAGGAACCTTTTGACACTCTACAGAATGCTCCTCAACATCTGGTAAGTTCTTCTTTTTTCTTCTTTCTTCTTTCTTTTCTTCTTTATTTGTAATCCAAGCCAATGGGGAGGATGTTGCCCCGTCGTCTTCTTGGCTTCAAATGAGATGGGACAGGCCTCATATAAGGCTTGTGACATCACATTTGAGTGTCAAATGGTACACCCCAATCCGATTGGCTGGTGTACCATGTGACAGGGTTGTTGTTTTTTAAAGGATGTGATGTCATAATAAAGGGAGGGACGTCACATCCTTAAAAAAATGGCTGCCATCACATGGCACTACAACCAATCAAATTGTGACATATACTATGTGAGCCATCACATGGTACTCCCCCAATCCGCCCATATTTTTAAATGGATAAAATTGTACACCACACCACATGACAATATCATTCACTACAACTCAAACTCTAATAGTCTAATGGTGTATTTCTGTGTCTGTACCCTATTTATAGTACTGTATATGCAGTAAAGAACTTCATTCAGATATGCCAAATCACCAACATTTGTAAAGCATATTTAATTGCTACGGCATGGTGAATTTTTACAAATGTTCACAACTTTGCAAAATGTTCACAATCAGCAAAAGTTCTAAATTATCCAATTTTTGCTAACTTTTGTGGAAGTTTCACACATTTCTATTTAGCATATGGGAGATGTGAGTTAAAAGGTAACAACTGGTGAGGCTGAAAACACACCTCTTATAGTGGAGCATTTCCATAGCTCTCTAATGCAACTACTAGACATGACAGTGCATATGCACTTACCTTCGTTATTAATAGTTTTTAAGCTGTTTGGAGCAATGTTTATGTTAATATTTAATGGACTTGTCTCTATTTCTATTGTACTTCCCTGTATTATATGTCATATATCTGCCGAGTGCTGAGTACATGTTTAACACTATGTAAATTAAAATATATCTACTATATATTTTTTAAAGCGTCTTATGTGGCTATGTCTGTATGTGTCTCCCTGTGTCCCTCCCTGTGTCCCTAGCGGCAATCCCATTGGACGTTGGGCCCGGCCAATGAGATTGCTTCCTTGGCCCGCCCGCCCCCGCATACCTCTCATTGGCCTGAGGCGGAGTGAAGGGCCAAAGGAGAGACGGAGACACACACACACACACACACACACACACACACACCACCACCCCACACGCTCTCCCCTCACATAGGCTGCTCCCCCAGCTGACCATCCCCGAGAGCGCTCCCCACGGCTCTCACTACCCATAGGCAACTCCCTCACCCGGCGCTCTCCCTTACCGCTCACCCTCCCTCCC
The DNA here is from genome assembly GCF_040206685.1 of Ascaphus truei. Taxonomy (NCBI): domain Eukaryota; kingdom Metazoa; phylum Chordata; class Amphibia; order Anura; family Ascaphidae; genus Ascaphus; species Ascaphus truei. Next base: position 51,727,617 of record NC_134486.1, on the reverse strand, counting down.
CGTGCCCTTTCCCCCTGCCCTCCCTCCCCCTGCCCTTTGCCCCCCACCCTTTTCCCCCTGCCCTCCATTGCCCTTTGCCCCCTGCCCTCCCTCCCCATGCCCTTTGACCCCTGCCCTCACTCCCCCTGCCATTTGTCCCCTGCCACCCTCCACCTGCCCCTCCTCCCCCTGCCCCCCAGCCCTTTGCCCCCTGCCCCCCCAGCCCTTTGCCCCTGCCCTTTACCCCCTGCCCCCCTGCCATTTGCCCCCTGCCCCCTGCCCACCCTCCCCCTGCCCTTTGCCCCCTGCCCTCCCTCCCCCTGCCCTTTGCCCCCTGCCCTCCATCCCCCTGCCCATTGCCCCCTGCCCTCCCCCCTGCCCTTTGCCCCATGCCCTCCATACCCCTGCCCTTTGCCCCCTGCCCTCCCTCTCCCTGCCATTTGCCCCCTGCCCTTTGCCCCCTGCCATCACTCCCCCTGCCCTTTGCCCCCTGCCCTCCTGCCTTTGCCCCCTGCCCTCCCTCCCCCTGCCCCCTGCCCTCCCTCCCCCTTCCCTTTGTCCCCTGCCACCCTCCACCTGCCCCTCCTCCCCCTGCCCCCCCAGCCCTTTTCCCCCTGCCCCTGCAGCCCTTTGCCCCCTGCCTCCCCTGTCCTTTGCCCCCTGCCCCCCTGCCCTTTTCCCCCTGCCCCATTTGCCCCCTGCCCTCTTTGCCCCCTGCCCTCCCTCCCCCTGCCCTTTGCCCCCTGCCCTCCCTCCCCCTGCCCTTTGCCCCCTGCCCTCCCTCCCCCTGCCCTTTTCCCCTCCCTGACCTTTGCCCCTTCCTGCCCTTTGCCCCACCCCTCCCTCCCCTCCCTGCCCCTCCCTGCCCAACCCACCCATCCCTGCAACCACCCCGCCCCTCCCTGCCCCCACCCCCACCCCTCCCTGCCCCCCAGCCCCTCCCTGCCCTTTGCCCCCCCCCCCACCTCTCCCTGCCCTTTGCCCCCCTGCCCTTTGCCCTCCGCACCCTTCTACGCCCCTTAGCCCCCCCCGCCCTTCGACGCCCCTCCCCCCTCCCGCCCTTCGACGCCCCTCCCCCCCACCCTTCCACTCCATGCCCCCTGCCCTTCCACGCCCGGGCAACGCCGGGTATATCAGCTAGTAGTATATATAGTACAAAATGGCAAATTTGTTACATGTAACGGAAGATTCATGTGAACTAAGTTTTTGGCTTCAAGTCAATGAACACATTTGGACATCTCCAATAACATTGAGACTGTGTTGTGATTTTAAAGCTTGTCAAGATAGAAGAGTATTACCAACCTTGTACTACACACTGTGCAGTATAGATACTGATATTTATTAAATACTACAATTTCCTCTGAAGTAAGTTCAAATCCTTATGGTAGTTATGGAAAGACTAACTGTTTAAAACTATAATTACAAATACTTCTGCTTGTTTAATTGCCAATCATCTACATGCAATCCATTATGCATAGAACTATCACTAGATCCATTTGGTCCTAGATGGGACTGTCCCTTTAAAGAGGCAATCTGTCCTAGGACCAAATTGAACTAATTCCAATGAAATGTTTAAAGGGTTTAATTTGGGTAATTTATACTTCTTTTATTTGATTCCCTCTGGTCATTCCCATTGAGTGATATCACTGTGTTCAGCAAGTGCGTGAACAGCGAGAGTCACCCCTCCCGTCCCCTTAACTTTATTGGTGTAAGTCACCAATGAAGGTGGGCTCATTAGCAGGTAGCAGAGCAGGTGGAATGAGATGGAGCCCAGAGCATCGTCGTAGAAACTGGCTGAGTGGCAAAGAGTTGTTGTAGGACAGGATCAACAGACAAATGCCGTACAATGGATGAGGCAAAAATCAAGGTCATGCAGGCCGAGGTCAAGGCAGGCAACAATCAGGATAATGGTTAAACAGGTTTGGGTCAGAGAGGAAGAAAGCAACAATGAAATCAGGAAGGCTGGGGTCAGGGCAGGTAGAGATCACGAGCATAGGTAGAGTTCACGAGCATAGGCAGACAGACAGAAACACGAATGCTCTGGTAGCAAGGTTGCATGCAATGGCAGAAGCTCATAGCATTCTGGCAACCAGGAAATGGAAGTGGTCAGCTTATAAAGGAAGCTAAGGGGAGTGTCCACAAGCTGATTTGCAGCAAGTATGAGCAGTGAGTATCAGAGCTCAAACCTATATGGCAGCAGTGGTTTAGCTCTCTGCTAGAACTGCTACTCTGAATAGCAGAGGTCATGGGTTCCGTGGAAGCCTAAAAGTGAAACGTGTAGGGTTGAACCTTTGAAGCCTCTGTAGATGTCTGGCATCAACTACGCCTACACACATTAACTTTGCCTCTAGAACACTCACACGTTCATGCTACATCTTGCACGTGACCTACCCCTCAGAACCGAAGGAGAAGCATCTGATCATCCGGTTGGTTCGTTCACTGGGCGCTGCCCATGCAGAATGCCTTGAGTGTGAGAAATCACCGTAGTGGGAAACATTACAAAAAGCGAGGAAACGCGAGAGATGACCGACATAAATCCAAGCCCTGTGAAGATCTGAGATGTCCAAGAGGGAGGACACGTGAGACTCAAAATTTGCTGGAAAGCATTGTATTCATTCTGCAAAAAGCACAAGATAGCCATTTGTGAGTGCTACACAGTACCTGCTTTTAGATTGATATATTTTTTTAAATAATTACTGTATTATCCTACAGCATTTTTTCATTTTTTGAAAGGCTCTCAATATGAGAAAAAAAACCTACAGCGGAATGGGAGAGATGACCAACATTTACTGATATGTCTAAACATCTTTATTAAGAATCGCATGTGTGTATTTCATACATTTGTTTTGTGGAGTTAAAGCTCAAAACAATATCTCACCATTGTTTTTTCATATTTCTCTTCCTTTTTTTTCTCCCCCTAACCCTCCCTCCCCTCACCCCCACCCCCTCACGCACCAGAGGATCTCTCTTCTTGAATCTATACTCTGAGGGGACTTGGAAAACCCCCTCTATCAACTCTGGCAGCGGGACTGAATTATCTCTTTGAAACTTTTATTTGCATATACAGATTGGGACTTCTGCATCCATCATCTGTGTGTATGTACTGATTAACACTGGATTTATACACATATGGGGGGTTATGCACTAAGCAATGATAAGTGGATTTTCTGGGTGCTATGCACAAAGCAGTGATAAGTGCTTTTAAGTGAGATAACTGCCTTTATAGCATGATACTGCCTGCTGTGAGATTCACGAAGCAGTGATAACAGTGCAGTAACCTGCCATAATGGCTACTTAAAAGCACTTATCACTGCTTTGTGAATCTCACAGAACGCAGTATAGCGCTATAAAGGCATTTATCTCACTTAAAAGACTTATCACTGCTTTGTGAATCTCACAGAAGGCAGTAACACGCTATAATGGCTTTTTATCTCACTTAAAAGCACTTATCACTGCTTAGTGCATAACCCCCATGGACTTGACTGCTATTTTTGCAGTACAAAGAATAGGAATATGCTTGTTAGAACCAGAGTTCTAGCGCTTGTTAAAAAGCAGGGTAAGAAATGATAGTGTTGTTAAAGCTTGATTTACTGTATTGTAAATGATTGTGGCTATGCTGCTATGCTGCTATGCTGCTATGCTGCTATGCTGCTATGCTGCTATGCTGCTATGCATAGATGTGTGTTAAATGTATTTTATTATTAGAGAGATGTAATTTTTGGGCTTCTATGCTGTACTGTAGGTTATGGAGAGGCTTGCTTTAGTATATTGTAATTTTTGGTGTCCTTTTTTATATGTTTTGAACTTGTTCTCTGTAACGATAGCTATAGTTAATTGTGTAATTGGTATGGATGGTATTTTAATTGTTTAGGGATGTAATTCATGTCTGTTAATTCATTGATGATGACTTTATTGCATTACAAAATATACTTCTTGTGATGTCAGGCTATTTGAGTTGGATTATTGTATTGTTAACATTGATTTGCAGCGTGTACATGTAGCTTACATGTTATGCTACATGTATACACTGTAAATGCAATGTTTTAAGTGGTATTTGAGGCTTTAGATTGAATGATTAAATGAGATTTGTTTAGGAAATTGGTTTTTAATTCATTGAGGATGTTATGCATAAGTGGTGTTGCCATTGCAGGATGGCTTCACCCCTTAATTACCTTTGAGGTTAGTACCCGATAAGGTGATTAAGGGGTTCATTGGTATGTTAATGTCATTGATATGTATTGGCTATTTATTATTTTGGCAACAGACCCAAAGGATGATGCTGGCGATGGAGCCTTCTTATTGATGAGGTTAGTAGAATTTTCTTTATTTTATTACGGTATTTAATGTGTTTAATAATGGCCAAATAATGTATTATCCCTATGTGGATAATAGTTATTTGCACATTATTGTACTGTATGTGCTGGGGGAGGGGGTATTGGCCCCAAGGGTATTTGATAGGACTCCCCTGTGGGTAGTGGGTGAGGGTGGTTAGGCCTCAGGGTGTGGGGGGTTAGTGGGGGAGGGTATGTGGGTGATGGTGGGTTAACCCCTTAATGACTGTAGCGGTTAATAACCGCTATGGTGATTAAGGGGTTAGGGAACATTACATTGGATGTTTTTATTCTTGTGTCTGTTTTGCAGAAGCGGATGGGGCATGGGCAGGATGAAGATGAGGATGGCCTTCATCATTGCAGCCGCACATGGGTGAGTGCTATATGTATTTAATGTCTTTATTGTTCTGTATGTATTTTAAATGGACAACTGCACTATTATCCATTTGTGGATAATAGTAATGTTGCCCATTACTGTATTGTATGTTGTGTATTGCTGCTATGTTTATTGGGGGCATTTGTCCCCAATAAACATGCTATTATGCGTTAACCCCTTCATTGCCTTAGCGGCTATCCGCTATGGTAATGAAGCAGCATTAATGTATTTTAATAATATTGTACGGGAGCAGGGGGCCCCATGAGCTGAACCGCATTTATTTGTGGCTCAGAGACCCCCTGCTTCCTGAGTTACAGGCCCCGGTTTGGGGCATCGGTTACAGTGTGGACGCCATGTTTGTTGCGGGCACGTAGCGTATGGGACGCTATAAACATGGCGGCGAAACTGCCCATCCGATCACACATACCGGGGCCTGTAACTCAGGAAGCAGGGGGTCCCTGGTCCACAAAGTGATGCGGTTCAGCTCGGGGGACCCCCTGCTCACTGTACAGTATTATTAAATAAATATTAATGCTGCTTAGCTACCATAGCAGATACCCTGTAAGGTAAGGAACGAGTCTTTATTGATATGTGTGTTTTACTCATAGTGTAGATGTGCAGAGGGTCTCCGGAGCTGAAGCGCTTTTGTTTTAGGTCCGGGGACCCCCTGCTTCCCGAGATACAGGCCCCTTTAGGGGGTGCCGGTATCCCTCTGCTTTGTTTACATTCCGCGGTCACGTGATCGGGACCTTTACATGCAGAGGGATACCGGCACCTCATAAAGGGGTCTGTATCTCTGGAAGCAGGGGGTCCCCCGACCTGAAATCAATGCGGTTCAGCTCTGGAGACCCCCTGCACATGTACACTATGAATAAAAGTTGTTTTAAAAATAATTTTTATTGTGCTGATGTTTACGCCGAGAGAGCAGCGGATCTCTCTCTGCTGCAAACACAACTCGGCAGGGGACGGCTTCTCGTCAGTTTCTCGCCAGGCAGCCGTCCCGCCACCGGTTACACGTCATTTCATCAAATGGTGGTGGCGCATTCATTCCCAGGGATTCGCCCCTTACAGCATACAGCCAGTTTAACACGCCAAAAACATGGCTAAACATAGCTAAACTGGCTAATGCATTTTTCCGCCGCTTACTGCATGATACCCTAAGTCACTTATTCAAGATACCTGAGAAGGCTCCAGTGTCTTTTACTAACTGTGCCCTTCTTTCTGCCCTTCAATGGTAGTACAGTATTTACTATTGAGTATTTTTGTTTCTTAGCTTATCTTCTAGAATTGTTATATGAGGCTCAATAAATAATAATTTTTTCCAATGCAAAGTTTACTAATGTATTCATTGTATTATATGTTTGTGTTGGATTACAAATTGCATTCTTTCACAAATACTCCACCAAATGTTAATTTCCCTCAAGGAAATATGTGCACAGATAAGTCCTGACAACGAATAAAAGATCATTCTGAAGTGTTTGTCCTGAATCCCAAAAACATAATGTATTTCACCCTTTTGAAAACATATTTCAGCCTTGATATACTCCCAGTTTAATTTGGTGAGTCTGGAACTACATTTGAAGCTAACATTTATATTCAAAAGAACAAACTACATAGGGCCTGTGAATCTTAAATTCGTACTCTTAACAGCCTTGGCTCGCCTTGTCTCCCTGTGGTTTCAGATTGAGAGCAGGGATTTGAGTTATGTTATAAACAGATGTTGGAAAGGCTGCATTTGCTTTCCTCCTCCATGGAATAAAGTCCAGTTATTAATTTATATTAGAAAAAAAGGATGTTAAGAAAAATGAGCACACTCGTATAATTAGCATGTCTTATTTTAATGGTCAAAACATTATACGTGTGCATACTGCATCAAATGTTTTCCATCTGATCTGAAAAAGTAAGCTATGCACTAATGTTATGTTTTCTTTTATAACTCTTGCTCTACTTTTACTTTTTCCCTTTTTACTTGTAACGGTTTTACTCTCTCTTACCCTGTGGGAGCTTATAGTGTTACAGCATTGCAACAGATTGCAATTATAAGAACTCCTAATCAAGAATTTTCCTTGTACGCTTTCTTGTTTATTGATTTTTGTCAGTAACATTTTTCTCTGAGCTAGCATTGTTTATCCTTTTTTGTGCAATGTTGTACCACTTATTGTACAATACTATCAGCACTGTGTAAGAAAAAATACTGGAATCAACAGTAATAGATCATAGTAACATTCATCTACTCTAATTATTAGAGAATAATATTGCTAACAGTGTAAACAATATACTATGGCTTGGGGAGATTTTTCCAGCTCCTTAAGAATATGACAGGGCGGGGCTTGGCCAACTACTGAGTGGAGCAGACATGCAGCTCCAGAGATTCGAGTCCCAAAGCAAAAAAGAGTGGCTCAATCCCCCAAAAAACACGGGGAAAACAGAGGCAATAACAGCTGGGGGCACGCGAGCGGCCCGGACCACCAGGAAAGCTAAAATCCCTGCATGGACCGACTCCACAACCCGATTTTGTCTGCGGGAGCTGGAACCATCAGGCACAAGATGGCGCCAACACACTCTTGTGTCTATACAAAAAATACACTAGATGGCGCTCTAACACTATATCAACCTTTACACAGTGCAAGTGAACATATAGTGTCAAATAAATCAAAATAACGTGCCGTGCAAAAAGGTGGTAAATAAAACACTCAAACCCTTGGAGGACTGTTTCAAGGTCCAAACAGAAGCATAAAAGGAAAAACCAGGGGAGCGAAAATACCTAAAAAAAATATATAAAACTACCATAGTGCAGTTATGTTAAAACAAAACACAGTAGTAAAAAGCTCTCAAATTAGCAAATGAGACACACTAGACAATGTCAGAAAATGTCCAACATAAAATATCCAGATAGCAAAAGTTGCAAAAACAGGAGCAAAAATAGGAGGTAGTGTGAATATCAAGAGAAACACGGAGCCCAGATAAAATACCAAAGCGATTTATTTAACACTGGTAAAAATGAAGGCTTACAGGATTCCAAATTGGTCACAGCATGGGTATAGGGGTACAGATGGTAGCCGAGTCGCGTTCTCGGGATCCCATCACACCGCCGCTGCGTCCACTGGTCTTCGTCCTGCACCTCTGCTTGGGAGCTGCTACGTCACTTCCGGTTCCTCCGCCGATCGAAGTAGACGTCACAGGACCTCCAAGCAGACTTTCTCCCTCCAGATAACACACTGAGGGACACCCTCTACGCGTTTCACCGTTCTTAGTGACGGCTTCGTCAGGAGTAGCATTAACCCTTACAAGGATAGTTTATATACCCTCTAAATTACCAATGACCTTTCCTCCTTTAGTCAAAGGATAATGACATCTATATTGATGGGGAGAAAGCTAAAATAATCACTCCTTATCGTAGGATTAACCTAATACAGATTTTTATACATTTGATTATAAAAAATAAAATTTATACATCTTATTTAAAATAAAATAGAAATAAAATTAGAATATCTCGCTTGATACTCCTTTACAACATAAGGAAAAGATCGTTACTAAAATTTATAGAAGTATTAAATAAATTAAATAATACAAATCTATATTCAACATAAAACACATAAATCGCTAGATATGACCCTGATCTTATGGGTAGAGAACCAGGATTAAGACGATTGATGAATCTCAAAAAATGCAAGAGAAAATACAGAGTTAGTACATGACTTTATCATAATAAACAATATATATAGACCATCTGCATGCTGTATCTTATCTGTATTTTTATTCAAACTTTCACACCAACTATTTGTGCAATATATACGGTCCCTTACATGTCCCATCTAGTAAAAGACTCAATATATTTAGTTATGAAAGTTTAAAGAAAAGCACTTAGTTCAAAGTCTACATTCAACCCCAATGGTGCAAGAGATTTCAGCATGAAAATCCCAAAACTTTCTCTCTTTTCCAGTGCAATACTTCTGTCTCCACCTCTCCAGTGTGGTAACACCTGTTCTATTACTGTAAACTTAAGACCTGATGTATCACCCTGATGTTTTTGAATAAAGTGGTTAGATAGAAGATGAGTGGTAATACCTCTTCTCACATTTCCAATATGCTCGAGAATACGAGTTTTAACAGATCTAGTTGTCTGACCTACATATTGTAGCCCACGTGGGCACTGTATAAGATATACGACATGATCTGACTTACAAGTTAGAAGTTGTTTAATTTGAAATCTTTGTCCAGAGATGTTTGAGACTAATCCAAATTTATCTTCAGACCTATGCTTACATGCCGTACAAGTGGCACAACCAAAAAATCCTTTGGTTTGAGTTAACCATCTATTTCCTTCCTTTATAATCTTGGGTAGTGCACTAGGTGCTAGTTTGTTCTTAAGTACCTTAGCTTTCTTAAAGATTACAGTAGGTTTTTCGGGGACTATCTCTCCTAATATAGGATCGTTTTTGACAATGTGCCAATGCTTACGTATAATTTTGATTATCTTTTCAGACTGTCTATTGTAATTTGTCAAAAAAGAAAATTCAAAATTTTTATTCGATCCAGTTTTCTTTTTATCACTCAGAAGATCTTTTCTATCCAGACCCCTGCTTTTTTTATAGCATCTTTGATAATCTCATCATTGTACTTTTTTTCTGTGAATCGTTCCTGTAGGCACAAATTCGAACCCAGCTCTGCAATGGACCATATATAGTCTTCCTCCCATGCTCCCATGAGAAGATTTGCATAGCTGGATGAAGATTCATAGATGACATATTCTTCATCTGGAAAGGTGATGAAGAAAGTCTATTGAGATTTACCCATTATCTTAATGATAATCCACTCAATTTAAAATTCACTTGTGAGTATAGTCAAGAGAGGGTCAATTTTTTAGACCTGACAATTTTCATTTAGAATGGGTTAATAAATACACAGACAGTCTTTAAAGATGTTGATATCAATAATTATATATCTCCTGCCAGTTGTCATCACCCTAAATGGTTACAGAATGTTCCTTATGGACAAATAAGGAGGATTAGGAGAAATTGTTCAGATGTTGACAATTTTCATAAACAATCTGTCTTCCTACAGGAACGATTCAAAGAAAAAAAGTACAATGATGAGATTATCAAAGATGCTATAAAAAAAGCAGGGGGTCTGGATAGAAAAGATCTTCTGAGTGATAAAAAGAAAATTGGATCGAATAAAAATTTTGAATTTTCTTTTTTGACAAATTACAATAGACAGTCTGAAAAGATAATCAAAATTATACGTAAGCATTGGCACATTGTCAAAAACGATCCTATATTAGGAGAGATAGTCCCCGAAAAACCTACTGTAATCTTTAAGAAAGCTAAGGTACTTAAGAACAAACTTGCACCTAGTGCACTACCCAAGATTATAAAGGAAGGAAATAGATGGTTAACTCAAACCAAAGGATTTTTTGGTTGTGCCACTTGTACGGCATGTAAGCATAGGTCTGCAGATAAATTTGGATTTGTCTCAAACATCTCTGGACAAAGATTTCAAATTAAACAACTTCTAACTTGTAAGTCAGATCATGTCGTATATCTTATACAGTGCCCATGTGGGCTACAATATGTAGGTCAGACAACTAGATCTGTTAAAACTCGTATTCTCGAGCATATTGGAAATGTGAGAAGAGGTATTACCACTCATCTTCTATCTAACCACTTTATTCAAAAACATCAGGGTGATACATCAGGTCTTAAGTTTACAGTAATAGAACAGGTGTTACCACACTGGAGAGGTGGAGACAGAAGTATTGCACTGAAAAAGAGAGAAAGTTTTGGGATTTTCATGCTGAAATCTCTTGCACCATTGGGGTTGAATGTAGACTTTGAACTAAGTGCTTTTCTTTAAACTTTCATAACTAAATATATTGAGTCTTTTATTAGATGGGACATGTAAGGGACCGTATATATTGCACAAATAGTTGGTGTGAAAGTTTGAATAAAAATACAGATAAGATACAGCATATATGGTCTATATATATTGTTTATTATGATAAAGTCATGTACTAACTCTGTATTTTCTCTTGCATTTTTTGAGATTCATCAATCGTCTTAATCCTGGTTCTCTACCCATAAGATCTGGGTCATATCTAGTGATTTATGTGTTTTATGTTGAATATAGATTTGTATTATTTAATTTAATAATACTTCTATAAATTTTAGTAATGATCTTTTCCTTATCTTGTAAAGGAGGATCAAGCGAGATATTCTAATTTTATTTTTATTTCTATTTTATTTTGAATAAAATGTATAAAGTTTTATACATTTTCGAAAGTTTTATACATTCGCTGCGCCTCGGGCCTTCAACTCTTCCAGCCAGGGCATTATTGGCCAGTAATGCCCTGTTCTTCAGGGATTATTACAGAAGTATAGGTATTGTAGGCCCTCATATCATTAAAATGACAATAGAGCACTCTGGGCCATATTTACTGAGCAGTGCGATACGATAAGATACTTTCAAGTACTGTAAATGGGCTGTAACATGTTTTCCTGGACAGTAAGGTGTTTTATGGTATAAGAACACATAGTAAATATGGCACTCTGCTCTATTACTATCTGGTATTTCAAACCTCTTATGACAGCACTGGCTCAGGCGTCTTCAGGCCTGAAAGAATTGGATTTCTAGATAATGACCACACAGGTTTCACTTTCAGTATTTCTGAAAGCAATAGATAACGGTGTCTCCTTCTGAAGAGGATTTTAGAAAATCTTCAAATGTACGGTCTAACCAATTTTAAAATATTGCACTGAACTGTGGAATTGTTTTTTAATCTCAAGGTTTATAAAGTCATTGAAATTTTACAATATGGGGCTGAAATGTTATGAAGCAGCTAAAAATGCGTGTAAAATGTCCTTAAACTTGCTTTACGATTTCTTTCTTTTTTTTTCTTAAATTCTGTGTTTTTTTGCAAAATATCACCAATTTTTCAATTTTCTTCACTTTTCTGCCAGAATTAAGCAAAATCACAGTGAATTACAGTATTTAAGGAGACACGTCACCTTGCATATTTATTTTTAATTTGTGCAAAAAAAATTTTCATAGCTTAATGTTTTCAGAATTTATTTTGCTTTTTGTGTATAAAAAAAAGTGCTGATTTTGCCTGGTTTGTGAACTTCCGTTTACATTTTGCACATCTCTACTGGTTATATTTTAATACAGTGTAAACCAAAAATGATTGAATTTAAATTATACTGTACAGCAGCTAACCTATGTGAGAAGCACTGTTACCTGCTTTGGCTTTAAAAAACCATTACATTCCAAATCGCGTATGTGTTTCTTTGACTAAATCGGTTGTGTAGTATTAGATAATACTTACAGCATTTTTCTCTCATTATGCCCTTTTTAATGCTTTTAATTTATTAAGCTTCATTGCGTTGCTATACAGTAGTAACTGTTTAAAAAGCAACAGCATATCCTCTTTTGAAACAGGCAGCCTGGAAAGTAGAATCTTCGCTGATTGGTCACAGGAGAACGGATCAACCGCCATCTTAGATAATTGCATTGCCATAAATGTACTGTACAGTACTGCTACATTTACTAGAACAATTAAAAAGTCATGAGCCAATGCCCTTCTGGCTTTGTAACATACTGTAATATGATTAAATAATAGATTAATGAAAGTAACTTAAATAAAATAAGTGTTCCAAATAACTATTTATAGTCTTACCATTATAATGCAACCACATGCACCCATCTGGAAATGTACAGTAGTAAAAACATAAAAAAACGATGGCTATCAAACAGTTTATTCAAAACTAACATGATTAGTGCCATCACATTGCATAATTAAAAAAGAGTTTCAGAAATATTAATTCACTAGACTTTATGTTGTCCAGTATGGATGTATTTTTATGTAGATTATCTATATGCCTGTTTTAGGTTATAATTCTTACTTTAAATGGACATAATATCTACACAACTCCTGATTATATCTTCTCTGACTCAATCCAACTCACACCACCTGTTTTGTAAGTTAGTGATGCTTATTGAATCCCCGATGTGTATTCATTAAGCTGAACGCTTACCTGAGATTTGATCTGTTCCAGTCTTTCTTTGATGTCTTTTACACTGCAAGAAGGGTCATAACATTATTACCAGGCTTGCCAATACCACAAATGATTTAAAGTAACAGGTGAAAGCCTTCATACAAGATTATCCACGTAGCCTTGCAAGGTCTGTGCATGAGTAATGCTTGATCTTATTTCATGAAGGGAGCCATGTGCATTTTCCATTGTGTCTCTACTTATAATGGTAGTCTTGTAGTCACATTTCCTTTAAGCTCAATGCTTTATACAAATAAATCCTACTGTATAAGATGTGTATTTAATAAAGTAATTCCCATTCCATCAATATCCAGGTAGCAAATGTAATATTTCATTTAATATTGTGGATATTTTGAAAAAATAGTTTGTTACATACTGTAACTGGTGTTTTTAGCACAAATGCTCCCATTACCGTATTGGCCCGAATATAGTACGGCCTCACACATAATACGACCCTAAAGTTTTGAAAGTGTTCTACATGAAAAATATAAGGTGTTAGGCTGCGCATATAATATGAGTACAGGTTTTGGACGGACATTTTTAGGAAAACAAACATAGCACTATATTCAGGCCAATACGGTATATGGTACATCAGAGTACACTTCACCTGCAGTTAATATCGTCAGATCTTCATTAAAATGATTAAAATGTCTGGTCATAAAATAGAAAACATTGAAATATTCTCAAATATTTGATTTTTCTTTGAAAAAAGAATATGTACAAGCATATATTATAAAATCCATAAATATATTTATATAGTTATTAGTAGCATCTGTAGATTTCAATGTATCCCCTCAGCAGGAAATTTTGACAGTAAATAGGCTTATGCTTGGAAAGCTGCTAGTAAATATTTAAACTGAATTCACTTATTTCTCAGAACTAGCAAGCTACAAGCATTTTTTTAAAGTGGCTAATAAGTATTAATTCTGATTGGTTTGGAAACTTTTGTAGGATAATGTTGATATACAGTATGGTTCCTGTGTTTGCTTCTTGGAATGGAAAATGTTTCTAATATTTTATTTACCAGTTTCAATTAACAAGAACCGAAAATGTATGACCAAAGGATTAACTAAGCCTTGTATTCTTTTCTCCACCAGAGGCCAAGACTAAAAGCTTTTAGTAAGAGTACAGAACATCTATATGATTAAATATGTCTTGGCCGCTATTCACTGGATTAATTCATGTAGTTACCTTCCTAATTAATAATTATGCCTAACTGATACAGATGAACAAAAAAAAAGAGGCATATGGCACATAGCCAAAAGATTGGGTCACAAAGTGAATATAAAAATAATGCTTTATTAATCCATATGAAAAAAAAAGAGGTGTAGTAACCCTCCTACGCATTTCGTACACGTTTCAATTTATCCAGTAGTGCAATTTATCCTTGATAAAGTGCAACATGCATGAAACGCGTAGGAGGGTTGCTACACCTCTGTTTTTTTAATATGGATTAATAAGGCATTATTTTTATTTTCACTTTGTGACCCACTCTCTTGGCTCTCTTGGCTCTCTGCGCCATACTCCTCCTTTTTTTCTCATCTTCATCAAACTACTGGCAGCACGCTCAACTCAAAAGAGGCACAGGACAGAGGTACATCATTTTGTGAGTATATCATTTCTATATATTATTAAGTGATCTCTGGTTGAATTAGTGGTCATGGGACTATCCCAATGAGGTTTTGAGGCGTGGGTTTCAACCCATTAACTCTTACTGTACCTTCAGCGTATATATGTCTCTTCATGGACCTTGTATTTGTGAGAGTCACTATTTTTATCTTCACTAAATACATACCCCTAACCTCATGCCCTGTGCCTCTTCTTATGTATAATATCAAGAGTACAGTATTTACATTTGCACTTATGGATCCAGCGCTGGAGCCCTTATATCACTACAAACCCCTTTCTTAACACTGATGCTCTTTTACTGTAATTCATTCAATGATGAAACATTTACAGGTTGCGTGTGTGCTCTTCATCATGCTATATAGTTTGTTTCATTTCCAGTCAATTTAATGTTTTGCTTGATGAGCACTAGTTCCATATTCACTTCTTTATAACGAGAGTCATTCAGCATTCATGATGTGGATGCCCTGAAGCTTTATTATTGTGTTTTACAAGTATTTTCAAGTCCTTTATTGTTTATTTTTCATAGCAATTTTGAATATTCGCAAATTTGTTAGTGTTCGAAAAGTCACCACTAGGTTGCTTTTTTTATTTTTTATTATTGAATACTCAATTTGAACGGAGATGAAAGTTTGCGCGTTTACACAGAAAACTCTTGCTTACAGGCATAATTTTGCAAGCAAAAACAAAATAAATAAAAATGTGTACCATGTTTGCAATTTTTTTGTTTTTCCCAAGAAATTTAAAAAAAAACGCAAACCGAATTGCAACAGATTTGCTCTTTGCTAATCCTAATTTCTCTCCTTACAGTACCTTAGATGTGCTTTGTGTTGATGTTTTCAGTGAGCAATTTACATTGACGGCAAGATCTCTTTCCTGTGACATAGGAGTTTACGTTATTGTAAATATATATTTTGCTTATATGTTTTACCCTCCACTTTATATTTATATTTACTTTCATTTGTTATTTAAAGCATTACTCTCACTCAAATTATATTTTTGTAATGCTTAGTTTATACTGTGAATACAAAACTAACTAAAAAAAACTCTCTACCAGCGCTTGATCCAAGTGATAGACTAATTGGTGTGATAACAACAATTGTGTGATTACAATGTGATTACATATGCAGCCAAGGGGGCAATAAACAATGGATTGTTCAAATCCAATACCATACAAATACAAATACAAAAAATGTCCCCGGCGCAAAGTGTGGTGATGATAATTACAGTACCATATCGAAAGACAGTCCTGTTTGAAAAGTCAGTCCTGGTAGTAGAATGATTCATCAACAATGTGAGGTAGATTTTCCTCTAGGCGTGTTCCCTTATGTTGTCTGCAATGACAGATAAAGAAAACACACCATTGCGCAGTATACAGACTCAATTGCCCCAACCTGAAGAGGAAAATCCCTACTTACAGGATATTTTCTTGTTCATTCGGGGGAGAGAATCTGTTCTTTAGCTCTTTTCCTCCACCTTGATCTCCACGGGCCCCTCGTGGTTCCTAAGGTGGCTCTCTTCAACTCGGTCTGCGTCGTCCCAGTAGCAGCATACACCGCAACAACCGTGGTTGGAGAAAATTGAAAGACAGCCTAGTGTACTTCGCAAATTTTATTTAACAATGTTAAAAAGCAGCGATGTTACACTCACATTTTGCGAGGGCAAACATGCCGCTCAAGAATGCCGTCCGCAGCCTATGTCCACTCGATGGTGTGTTGTTCACGACGTCGCGCGCCAACCGATGACGTCAGCGGCGCAGCGCCCGAAGTTCTCCCCACACCACGAGATGCAATGCAGGTGACAGATTACAACGTGCACTGTACTAGGCTCCTCCTCTCTACGCGTTTCGTGACGCTACATCACTTCCTCAGGAGATGAAGGAGTCCAGTACACTGGTGCCCGAGGTCTGTGTGGACTGGTAGTCTGATGTAAAAAGTCTGCCTCGTGCAAGACACCACAACGGCCGTTGTGAGTGCCCGCGAGTTATTATTAGATCTTCTCTGCAGTCTCTGCTCCTAGGAGGGGGATTTAACGTGCAGCAGCTCTGACACCTTGCTCTTCTGTCCTCCGCGTGGCAGTTATGCGTAGCGTCACGAAATGCGTAGAGAGGAGGAGCCTAGTACAGTGCACGTTGTAAGCTGTCACCTGCGTTGCATCTCGTGGTGTGGGGAGAACTTTGGGCGCTGCGCCGCTGACGTCATCGGTTGGCGCGCGACGTCGTGAACAACACACCATCGAGTGGACATAGGCTGCGGACGGCATTCTTGAGCGGCATGTTTGCCCTCGCAAAATGTGAGTGTAACATCGCTGCTTTTTAACATTGTTAAATAAAATTTGCGGAGTACACTAGGCTGTCTTTCAATTTTCTCCAACCACGGTTGTTGCGGTGTATGCTGCTACTGGGACGACGCAGACCGAGTTGAAGAGAGCCACCTTAGGAACCACGAGGGGCCCGTGGAGATCAAGGTGGAGGAAAAGAGCTAAAGAACAGATTCTCTCCCCCGAATGAACAAGAAAATATCCTGTAAGTAGCGATTTTCCTCTTCAGGTTGGGGCAATTGAGTCTGTATACTGCGCAATGGTGTGTTTTCTTTATCTGTCATTGCAGACAACATAAGGGAACACGCCTAGAGGAAAATCTACCTCACATTGTTGATGAATCATTCTACTACCAGGACTGACTTTTCAAACAGGACTGTCTTTCGATATGGTACTGTAATTATCATCACCACACTTTGCGCCGGGGACATTTTTTGTATTTGTATTAGTTTATACTGTAAGTACTCCTACAGTTCAGGAGATACGCAGCTATGAACAAAATGGTGATACCCATTGCATCCATCAAATTATGGGAATTCAGAGCACATAGCAATGTTATGCATTTTCATTGATTCACCACCAGCATGCTACAGGAACTCCTTCTCTGCTGGGATGTTCTGTTCAAAGTGTTAATGTACCTACAGTAACCCCTTCCAGGTTGCTAAACATATTTCAAAACATTACACTAGAGACTGCACAGGCATTGAAAGAGTTAAACAAATCATATGATCCCACATGATGTTTTGAAAAGAAAGTCAAAATGTGGAACCAATTAGCAACAATCACTAAGCTGAAATTGCTCATTTAGTATGCATTTAGCGACATCTGTTTTAAGTCATTTATCTTTTTTAACTTCTACAATTAATACTTTTGTGGCATGATTTCTGTGCCATAGGGAGGGTTTTAGGGTTGTGAACCAGCACATACAAATGATAGCACTGGATAAAAAGAAGCACGTATGAAACATACAGTAATCTGTAAAAGTCAGAATTTAGCCTAAATCCCCGTATAGCTTGTCATCAGTTAAAGGTATGGACACATTTTTCCTTTCCATTTTCTCATTTGACAAGTCTTTGAACCAGTTTTGAATTCAATACTATCATAAATCTAAAAGGCATAAGTATAAAATGAACGTATGTTGACATTGTCTTGATACAAACTTGTTGGCCAGATGTGTAATAATGTCCATAATGCATTTGCTCAATTTTAAGCGGTTTCCCCCAAATTCGATTCTCTGTTAAACGTTTCGTCAAGCCTCAAAGGCCTAATAATGTCACCATACTAGTGCGCTTTCAGAGAAATATCGCCAGACTGTGAGCGAAACATGGTGTGTGTACCATAGTTATAGTCCCTGCATTATGGGAATCTAGAGATTTTAGAGAACTTCGCAAGGAAATGTAGGGATTTTAGGGAATTTAGCAAATAAGCATATTCAATGAAATTGCAATGTACATTGACTTAATGCATAGCGAATCGCCTGCGAACCCTAAGCAGTGGCTTTTTCCACGAATCAACAGGGCAAATGTTGCATGGTTCATGATCTCATGTGAAGTGTTTACACATCTCTACTCAGAACTCGAGTATTATTTTGATACTTGCACAGGGTGAAAAATTATGCACACTCCTACAGAGTTTAATACAATCTATTATAATGTGTCGTACAACTTGGTCCAGACTGCTGACACACACCAATTAGCTAGCTGCTTCCCAATGTGAAATGTTGGAGTGAAGTGCCTTAATACATTGAGGCCAAAAAAGATGAGCAGTTTTGCATTACAGAGTTAGCAGAGTTTCTCTTACATGTGCACTTAGTTGCATTGGTTTATCAGCAATACAGATTTACAATGAATAATATTAAAATATAAATGTTGCTATTTACAATTTAGATTACATACTATCAGGGCAGAAGGGGGTGGGGGGGAATCCATGGCAAGAGTCTGAAGCCCTATTAACATGGGGGATCAGGGTCACCGACGGGGTGGGGGAGGGTGATATGGGACATGGGGGGATAATTGTCCCGGGCCTGGTAGCTGCAGGGGACATGGCTGGCCAGTGCTGGAAGTTGGGCCGGGCTAGAGGTCAGGCCTTACATCCACACCATCCACTTCTGTTGCCTGCCGGACCTCAGCTCTCCCTCCTGCAGCAGTCCTCTCTCCTCTGCTGTAGACCGGTCCACTGTGCCGGACGTTGGGCCCACCCGTAAGTCATGCCCAACTTCCACACCCATCTGCAGGAGGGCTCCCCTCCAAGGTAAGGTGTGTGTGTGTTATGTGTGTTATGTGTGTATGGGGAGGTGTTATTAGATGTATGGGGGAGGATTAATATGTGTATGGGGGTTATTACGTGTATTGGGTTATTATTATGTATATGGGGGGTTAATATGTATATGGGGGTTATTTGTATGGGGGTTTTTATGTGTATGAGGGTTATTACAGTGCGTGTATTGGGGAGATATGTTTTTTGGGTAAGGGGTAGGTTATGTGCATTGGGGGGGAGAGTAATAGTATGTGTACTTGACAGCTTTGTGTACTTTTAGACAAGACCTTTTAACGCTTTTCTGCATATGCTACAGTAAACGCTGGTAGTCATACGTGATAGGGCAAACGTCACTCCCAGAATCAGTACCTCTCATGGGTCACCGTCTGTAGCCTTCTTTTTCTCTTTGCTCCCAGAATCAGTACCGTTTTTGGGTCACCATCTGTAGGTTTATCCACTGCAGTGATCCTTGTCATCTTGCTTTGATTTCTGGCTCTCTATTTGGGTGTCCTCTGAATGTGTTTCTTCTGCTGACCCCCAGAGCTGCTGATCTCCCTTCTGACACCATATGTGATGGCAGTGATGGGAAAAGATGTTATTAAATCGGCGCACTATACTAAAAGTGAACCATTAAATATTAATTCAGTGTTAATATAAATGCAACAATGTGCAATAAATAAGTGCAAAGTGCAGGCATCACAGGGGTTGAAGAGGGGAGTGAGAGATAGATAGGGGGGATATTGAAAGAGCAATATGGAAAGAAAGAAAGAAAGTAACTGCTTAGTTTCTTGAGAAATGCTGTTCCTCACTATCAACTTTTTATACTAAACTAATGAAAATCTATTTCTTTATACTGTATATAATATATAATTTTAGATCAGCGTTTATTTTCTTCATATCATTTTATTTATACAGCATTGACAGACATGGGGGATAATAGCTCTATTTTTACCCTGTAACTAGTTTGGCTAAGGCTACTACACTAAGTACATTCTAAGAGGCACATTTTAATATAACCCCTTCTGAAGGCCTAATCTATCTCCTTTCCAATCCCCAATCAATACATTTTAGCAAAGGCCATTTTTTGGACAACATTGAATTCAGTCTCAGTCTCAGTCTGTCTGTCTGTCTGTCTGTCTGTCTGTCTGTCTGTCTGTCTGTCTGTCTGTCTCTCTCTCTCTCTCTCTCTCTCTCTCTCTCTCTCTCTCTCTCTCTCTCTCATCTCCTGTTATCTTATCTCTCTCTGTTTCTTTAGCTCTTTTGAAGCAGACAGATACTGTCCATGGTCTAGTGAAAAGAAACAAATAAGTTCTTTATAGATGACTTAATCCTGTCAGCAATCATTTTTAGTTAATGAACATTTTCTGTCTAGTACTTATTAACAAGTAATTTTTAAAGACATGGGCTTATATACACAATGGAGTTTCTTAGAATACAATAGTTATAATGATCAATATAAAGTTGCTAAATATTTGGTCTCATAACATGTATTTAAAGTACCACCATACCTACCTTAATGAATGTTTTTTACATGTGATATATTCAGTGTAGCCAAACTCATATAATGTCATCATGTGATTTTTTTCTAACTGGCATTCCAGTGCATTCTGGGATGTCAAGAGGTCTCGACTTACCCCTAGGAACCCATAACCACACAGTCACACAATAATAATAAAAACTACCTGTAGCAGCATATTCCACCCCCACCTTATGGATATACATACATACATACAGGGACAATCAATGGTTGTTTTGGTTTTTATTTTTACTTTAATTGAAGAATTTTGGATGCCCATTTATTGCCCCTGTATGTATGTATGTCTCTATGGATATACATACATACAGGGATAATCAATGGCTGTTTTTGCAAATGCTTTTTTGGCTTGTTTTGATGTATTTTAAATATATTTGGCTTGTTTGTTTAGAATTTTTTGTGCAATGTAATTTGTATTTTTATTTAGTTAGATGTAATTTTGAGTGGTGTTTTCAATAGTTTATTTCAGGGGGGTCTTGCTTTTTAATAGTGGCTTATTTTTGGTAGTTAGATTTTGGATGATGGTGTTGTTTTTATTTTATCATTGTTTGGGTGGTATTGGATCTTGTTTGTAATTGTTTCTTTTAGAGGGTGGTTAGGCCTCCTGGGTGGTTATCGGGGCAGGATGGGTTAACCCCTTAATTACTTTCGTGGTTAATAACCAATAAGGTAATTAAGGGGCTGGGGGGACATTAGAATGTATTTGCAATGTATTTTTCTGGCAACGGAGGACAGGGACCTTGTAGTATCCTGATGAGGATGCCCTTCATATTGGCTGTGGTAAGAAAAACTGTATTTATTTACTTTATTTATGCTGGTTAATGTGTTTAATAATGAGCAAATAATCTATTATCCATATTTGATTTATTTAAATGTTTCCATGTTTTTTGTTTTTTTTTTACATATGGGATTGGTACCGCAGGGCTGTGGGGACCTATGGAAACCTGAGGACCCCGGATGCCCACAGGTAGCACCCGAGGACCCCCAGGCTCCCACGGGTACCACCTGCGGACCCACGGGGGACACCTGCGGGGAAGAACCTGGGGTCCCACAGTTTTGGGGGCCCCAGACCCTGTGGGAACCACCCTAGGGCCCCTAGACCCCCATGGAAACCACCCAAGGGCCCCCAGACACCTGTGGGGATAATCTGGGGACCCCCAGACACCCGCAGGACCACCTGTGGACCCATGAGTACCACCTGGAGGCCCACAGCACCTAGCGGGGACACCCGGAGGCCCCCAGACACCTGTGGGCACCCCCGGGGTGCACTGTGGGGCCTGCGGACACCTTTCAGAAACACCGGGACTCCTTGTTGGCCTGGGTTATTAAGCCTGTACGTAAAATAATAAATCATGTTTTTATGGGGGGCACAGGGTGGGTGGGTGGTGTATTAATGTTTATTAAATATGGTAATGTTATTGTGGGGCCTAGGAGGAAGGTAGTGGGGCTGTTCTGTGTTGTGTTTTTATTGTGGGTAGCGGTGGTGGGTGAAGGAGATATTGTCCCCAAGGGAGGGTGGTTAGGCCTCCTGGGTGGGTAGTGGAGGAGGGTGGTTATGCCTCCCGGTGGGAGTGGGTGGGTTAACCCCTTAATTACTCTAGCAGTTACTAACCGCTAAGGTGATTAAGGGGTTAGGGGACATTAGATTGTCACTTTTTATTCTTGTGTATTTTTTGCAGCACCGGAGGGCATGGACGGGATGAGGATGAGGACAGCTTTCATTGTGGCAGCCGGGCAAGGGTGAGTGCAAGATGTAGTTATTTTATTCCTGCTGCTTATTGTATTTTAAATGGCAAATGCACTATTATGCATATGTGGATAATAGTAATTTTGCCCATTATTGTACTGTATGTGTTAGGGTGCGGGGGGGGGGGGTTATTTATTTAAAAGTATTTATTAATTTTTTATTTATTTTTTTGGGTGCACACAATTGGTTATGCAGGCAAGTGGGGGTCCCGGAAACCCGTGGGGACCACCCGAGAACCACCGCTGGCATATAGTATAATTCCTGTGCATCCCCCAAAAAATAAGATATGCTATGTATGTTAGGGGGGTATAGGAGTTGTTGGGGGCAAAGGGGAAGGGTGTGTTGTGTATTGCAATGTTTATTGGGGGCAATTGTCCCCAAATAACATGCTATTGTGTCTTAACCATTTCATTGCCTTAGCGAATAACCGCTAAGGCAATGAAGCTGCTTTAATGTATTTTTTTAATAGTGTGCGGGAGCAGGGGGTCTCCTGAGCTGAACCGCTTTGATTTCTGGCTCAGGGACCCCCTACTTCCCGAGTTACAGGCCCCAGTAAAGGGCATCAGATGCCAGTGTCGCCGGCAATCTGAAGGTTTATTATTTTGCCTCTATGAATGAAGATAAGGAACTGCTAAGAGATCTCTGTCTGGGTGCATTACTTCTACTGAAAAGATACGTGAGGATCGAGATACAAATAAAATTAACTTTCTTCAACTATTTTCACCAACCTACTGTAATATTAATGATTTCTACTCTATCTGCCATTACAGTTTCCATTAATACTATATTCCACATGTTCACTGCTCAAACTATAAATAACCCTTTGCTGCTGATAACATGTTCTTTCCTCTAATCGCAAGAGATAAGCCAAAGGTACTATAATACTGTGTATATAAAAATGTAATTTCATTGTACAACAATATTGCAGTGTTACACAGTATGTATACATTCCACTACTAAACATATTTTATATCCCACACAATCAAAAATATTTGTTAGAAGACATCTTTTTGAGCACTGGGGTCTCTCCCTTTGTTTTTTGGAGGGAGCATTGAAGGGATAAATATAGATCTGGAGACTGTAGTGAAATAGTTCTTGCTTTTAGAATCAAAACCATAAAACCAGTGAAAATACCCACCTTTGGGGTGCATGGGTGCCATGACAGATGGAGAATGATTCCAGAAGCTCCACGCTTATCTAACATACAGTAGGAAAAAATGAGTGGAAAAGCACAATAAATCGATTCAAATCAAAAGATCTGTAATTCTAACATTTCCTTTAACTATCAATTATTAAGGCTAAATATATCAGAAAGACAGCATGTATAGTTACAAGTATATTTTAAATATAAACTGTTGTATATTCAATTTCTCTGAGTGTTATGTTTGCCATTGTTAAAGTCATTCACCGTCATTGTGCCTGCCCTAACTCGTGTTATCTCATGATGACAGTGGTAAATTGGCAGTGTGCATTTTTCTTAAAATATACTACTGGATATGTCTCTGTCTTTTAAACCATTTCAAACAGCTGTTCTTTCATGAATATAAGTGTAAAAATAATAGTTAAACTTTTCCATCATCCTCACTGGCTTTAAAGGAACATATTTGTTTTTAATGTTTTATTTTACTATCTTACACCTATTTTTAAAATTTCTTTTAAGTTTTAAAATCAAATCTAGACACCTTTATTTATTCTACGATTATATGTTTAAAAAAAATCATTATTATAACTACTTTACCCTTCTTACTTTTTTTTTGTTTTGCATATATATATACAAAATAGGAAGGTTGTTTTATAAACACTCAGACTAATCTCAAATGAATGATTACAAAAGATTGAATTCAAATCTCCTGTTGCTAATCCAGAGAACTCTTTAAACATGGTATTATTGTTCATATAAAGTGTCAGGCATGCTAGACAATATGCCTGCAATTTCTAAACATGATTGGGGAGAGGTTTAGACCTTGCCACTCCTGTTGACAGTATGACATTCAAAATCACTGTTTTTCACACAGGAAAAGTACTCTACCACTCATTATCACACAAAGCAGCCCTGACTAAAGTGGATGGCAGTCTTCAGTCTCACAGGAATAGGGCCTTTTTTCTGCTATATGAAAATAGATCTCAGACATGAAGGAAAATAGACCCGTCATCCTCAGTGGGAGGACAAGTGGAGTAGTCTGTCAAGTGTGTTAAAGAGTCTTCACTTTAGGTCACATAGAAGTAAAGGTCCCAACTAAAACCTGTCATTCAGTTTAAACAAGGGGGAAGTAAAACTGTAAACTTTCTCAAATAAATTGTGGATAATTATACGGCAGAAATTATCTTTAATTGATTAAAAATGTTTAAAGTAAGTTACTGAAAACAATGATAATCTACTAGAAATGTGACATTCCCCATTTGAACTATTTTCAAGCATTTCACCAACAGCATATTTGTTTTTTATAACATAAGTAGAGTACAGAACTCTATTTCATTTCTTAGTATTTGTATGTATACAAATAAGCGACCATCAATAAATACACAAACATTTTCGTTAAGTTTTAAATAATATTATATGGCTCGTGCTTCATAAAAATGATGGTTTACGTGTTTTAAAATCTTATTGTAGGAAATGTTAGGATTTTAGGAAACTGGGAAATAAATCTGCAAGCTCAAAGTCATTGCCATTGGTATCGTGGGAAGAGAGACAAACCGGGCCCCTCACCATTAATAATATTAATGGTAACCATTGGTATAGTGGTAATGATCACAAGACTTAATAATTCCTTACCTGAATATTAAATCAAACAGCAGTGCTACATTTTAAAGTTTATGTGTCTGTTTAATGCAGCAGGAACACAAAGTGTTCCATGTGATTGTTCATTGTTTGTTTGCTATTAGCCCGTCAGATGTTCTTTGAACCTCATGTGGTTGTGAACTAACTATCACAATACAGGCATAACCCGCATTAACGTACGCAATGGGACCGGAGCATGTATGTAAAGTGAAAATGTACTTAGAGTGAAGCACTACCTTTTCCACACTTCTCGATGCATGTACTGTACTGCAATGTCACATACGTGATGATTACTGATGTAAATAACGCATGTGAGCTGCTGTTTGCCTATTGAGCGAGATGTACTTACTCGCGAGTGTACTTAAAGTGAGTGTCCTTAAACCAGGGTATGCCTGTACTAACAGGTATCTTTTTAGCCAACTATTACCTACTAGAGAAATGCTATATTTTATACCTTGCTGTTGGATGAGCGATTAAACCTAATAGGACAAAGATTCATTACATGGAATGAAACACGAAAAGGCATTTCAAACAACATACATTTTTGGCTTTTGTCATCAAATTGTCTTATTATTCTCCAACCAGCTAACATGGTAATGTTTGGACAATTCATTCTCACACTTATTCTGTGGTATTAAATGAGCAGATAAATAAGGATAGTTTCCACTGACAGTCGAAGCACCAGCAAGAAGGATGTCCAGAAAGGCAGCTATTGTCTATCACAGAACCATCAAACACTGTCTTGAAGTCAAACAAAAATGTAAATACTGAATAGCTTTCAACTCTCACATTATATTGCGACTTGAAAAGAAATGCATTTAATATAATATCACAAACTGCCAAACACTTCCATGTCACAATCTCATTCACAACAAACTGTCCTAAGGTTGAAAAAAAAAAAAAACGACACAAAAAACTACTTATTCTCAAGAAGGCCGTGAGGTACGAATAGTTATACAGGCATACCCCGCATTAACATACGCAATGGGACAGGAGCATGTATGTAAAGCGAAAATGTACTTAAAGTGAAACACTACCTTTTTCCCACTTATAGATGCATGTACTGTACTGCAGTCGTCAAATACGTGCATAACTGTCTGTAACTGTTTCATACGCTCATAATATATATTTTCTTTAAATGTGCATGCAATGTCTTGTATATAATGTATACCTTGTTCATTTATGTAACTGTATTTGTAACCATGTATTATTTTGTTTTACTCTGTGCCCAGGACATACTTGAAAACGAGAGGTAACTCTCAATGTATTACTTCCTGGTAAAATATTTTATAAATAAATAAATATAAATAAATAAATAACTGATGTAAATAATGCATTTGTAACAGGCTCTTTAGTCTCCCCGCTTGCGCACAGCTTCGGTACAGGTAGGGAGCCGGTATTGCTGCTCAGGATGTGCTGACAGGCGCATGTGTGAGCTGCCGTTTGCCTATTGGGCGATTTGTCCTTACTCGCGAGTGTACTTAAAGTGAGTGTCCTTAAACTGGGGTATGCCTGTACTGTACAATTCAAAAATAGAAATCCGGCATCCAAAGGAAGCAAGTTATTTAAATGTATTTACATTTTTACAAGCAATTCATCAACATTTCTGTCCTCACATTTCCCTTTTTAAAGATAGAAAAGCAGTGCTACCCGTGTGCTAAATATACCCACCAGCAGCCAGGGGAAACATGTACAGTAAGGGAGAGGGGACAGGGAGGGGACTGGAAAATGGTGTTAACCCTTTGCGGTCCAAAATCGGAATATATCCGACAAAATATTTTACAGCTTGCTGTCGGATGTCGGATCGGGAGGAGGTGGGAGGATGGAGGAAGGGGGAAGAGGTGGAGTGAGGCACCGGCAGCCCACACATCCCCCACAGCCACTGTA
This sequence comes from Ascaphus truei, assembly GCF_040206685.1. NCBI lineage: Eukaryota > Metazoa > Chordata > Amphibia > Anura > Ascaphidae > Ascaphus > Ascaphus truei. The sequence continues at coordinate 51,700,732 of NC_134486.1, read as the reverse complement.
CATCCCCAGCATTCCCCTTGCACTTCTCCCAGCAGCCGCACTGATCGCCCCTCCCCCCCAGCCCTGCACCGATCCCCGCCAGCAGCCCCGCACCCCAGCCTGGGACCGATCCCCCCCAGACCGGCACCAATCCCCCCCCGAGCCCCGCACCAAATACCCCCCCAGCCCGGCACCAATCCCCCGAGCCCAGCACCAATCCCTCCTCCCCCCCAGCCCCGCACCAATCCCCGTAGGCAGCCCCACGATGCCCCAGCAGCTGACACCGGAGGTAGGGGTTAGGGTGGCCGTGAGTGTGCTGTGTGTGTGGTGTGAGTGTGCTGTGTGTGTGTGCAGTGTGCTGAGTGTGCTGAGTGTGCTGTGATTGTGTGCAGTGTGCTGTGAGTGTGTGCAGTGTGCGCAGTGTGCGGTGAGTGTGAACAGTGTGCTGTGAGTGTGAACAGTGGGCTATGAGTGTGTGCAGTGTGCTGTGAGTGTGTGCAGTGTGCTGTGAGTGTGAACAGTGTGCTGTGAGTGTGAACAGTGGGCTATGAGTGTGTGCAGTGTGCTGTGAGTGTGTGCAGTGTGCTGTGAGTGTGTGCAGTGTGCTGTGAGTGTGTGCAGTGTGCTGGGAGTGTGTGCAGTGTGCTGTGAGTGTGTGCAATGTGCTATGAGTGTGTGCAGTGTGCTGAGTGTGCTGTGAGTGTGTGCAGTGTGCTGTAAGTGTGTGCAGTGTGCTGTGAGTGTGTGCAGTGTTCTGTGAGTGTCTGCAGTGTGCTGAGAGTGTGTGCAGTGTGCTGGGAGTGTGTGCAGTGTGCTGTGTGTGTGCAGTGAGTGTGTGCAGTGTGTACAGTGTGCTGTGAGTGTGTGCAGTGTGCTGTGAGTGTGTGCAGTGTGCTATGAGTGTGTGCAGTGTATGCAGTGTGCTGTGAGTGTGCACAGTGTGCTCTGAGTGTGTGCTGTGTACTGTGAGTGTGTGCAGTGTGCTTTGAGTGTACGCAGTGTGCTGTGAGTGTGTGCAGTGTGCTGTGAGTGTGTGCAGTGTGCTGTGAGTGTGTGCAGTGTGCTGTGAGTGTGTGCAGTGTGCTGTGAGTGTGTGCAGTGTGTGTGTGCGGATCGCACTAGAACGGGGTTGAATTGTATGTGGTTTTTTCCAAAAATTAAATTAGACCTGCTGGCGCACTTAGGGAAAATTAATTGGACCACAAAGGGTTAAAAGCCCAAGTGCAACACCTAGGCAATTTTCCTAACCGTGGTGTGTTACCTGTGATACAACAATATAATAATCCTTATTGTGACTATACATAATGATGTATATCTCACTTGAATACAATACATTTAAACCATAGAAAGGACAAGGAGCACTATCAATACTATATACTGTATGAAACTAAACATAAATAAATATATATATTCTAATATACACTCATTGTATAATACTACTGTTCTAAAGTCCTAGCGGCTCACTGTCAAATATGAATACCCTATAATTCTAGCAACTATGCTCAAATATCGATTAGCGTGAAAGAATATTCACCCGGTGCTCTGTGTGTAAAAATATTGAGCTGTACTAATAATATGGTGAAATTTAAAACCAGTTGCCGTCGCTCTACCCTCGTTGAACCTTCCTTCAGGGCTCTCAGAAGTTGCAGTTTGTAGAAATACGGGGAGTGCAGGCGGCTGGAAAAATCTAAAACAAATATAGTGCAAAACTATCTAGTACACGTGAAAACAGTGAATCAGCTCTCACAAAATGCGCACACACAATGTAGAAGAAGTCATCAGGCATCAATTTCCTTTAAGGGTTTGGATAAATAATGATTTCACCCCACAATGCGAGCCTCCAGTGTGTTAGTGCATGGAACGCAGTATGAAAATCCCATGTAAAACGAGAGAAAACAGGATATTATTATTATTTAGTTTAGGTGCATGGATGGCACTGGCCGGCTTCCACGATCACTTCTCCAGACACAACACTTCTTGTCCACAAAATACAGCAGGCCACCTCCTTGTTTTTTGGAGTTACAGATGGCATGAGCCTCATACTCATGTTGTCCCCTTAACGCGACAAGGGTGAGTCTAGGGAGAATGTAAGTTACTGGGTTTGGCTTTGTATATTTGAGGAGGGCCACATGGAATACTGGATGCACTCACCAATGGCAGATAATTTCAGGCGAACAGCCATTGCTTTTATTGCCTTTTCTATCACAAAAGGTCCCTCATATTGAGCTGCCAGTTTAGCTGGGAATCTCTGCAAAGGTAAATGTTTGGTAGACAAACATATAGGGGCCTATTCTATAAGCCTTCATAACCCACTTATCGAGGACTTTTTCGCCCAAAATGCCTACTGCTATTCTGTAAGCCTTGATAAGTGGGCGATAAAGACATAAATCGCCCATTTTTTCAGCCGTCCAAAACAGATTGCCGGGTGAGCGCCGATAAACCACTTATCGGCAGGTTCTGAACCTCGTGCAATTCTAGTAGCCTCAATTAGTTTATTGAGGTGAATCGCGGCTATAGAATGGCGAGTTTCTACCAAAATCCTCACACCAGGAAAAGTTGGCATGAGGCTGAGGAGAACCTACTGAGAAGGTGGAGAAAGAGGACATAGAAAAAAAAAAAAAAAATTCCTACATAAGATTGATGCCGTGAGTCTTCAGAGCTGATACCCATTAATATCTGCCCTGAAGGCCCCAGGCATGAATCCCATGCAATAAAAATGCATTTACATGCAATTTCATTACCTTAATGGCTAACCTCTAAGGCAATGAAGGGTTAAATACAGTGTCATGTTTATTGTGGGTAGCGGGGGTGGGTGAAGGTAGTATTTGGCCCTTGGTGAGTATTTAGCGGGGGATGTTGCGGGTGGAGGTAACCCCATTTGTTACCTTTGAGGTTAATACCGCTAATGTAATGAAGGCATTAACACCTCCCGCTACCACCCGGTAGGCCTAAACATCCATCCTTGGGGCTACTACCCCCTTCACCCAATCCCGCTACCCATAATAAAAAAAACAACCCTACTACCAACCTCCTCTATCCCTAACAACCTTCACCCCCCCCCCCAACACAAGCAGAACAGTAATGGTCAAAATAACTATTATTAAATCCCTTAAATTGATGTCACATCTTTTTTTTTTTTTTTTTTTTAAACTAATGTGACATACATACGTACATGAACCTATGGGATTGTCTTCAATCTCATTGGCTGTTATAACATGTGATATAGCCATGTGGTTTTAAGGATGTGATGTACCTCCCCTGGGGATGATATCACATCCTTAAAAAAAAAAAAGAGGCGGGCACATGTGATACAGCATCCAATTGGATTGGAGCTGTACCATCTGATCCTAAAATGTGATGTCACATTTCCTAAATAGGGCCTGTTCCATCTCATTTTAGCTCAAGAAGATGTTGAGGCAACTTCTGTTGTTGGATTTACAATGGGGCTCTCTACAGTAGGATTACAAAAAAAGAAGAAATAAGATCAAAGAAAAGAAGAAAAGAATGACAGATAAAAATAGAAGGTGACAGAAGATCAAAAAAAGAAGATTTTTTTAACCTGATGCTGTTCTTCAAGGAGGATGGAGACAGATTGCGGGTGATGCCGTCGCGGGTCGAGAGCTTGCAGATACGTCGGGATTCCAAGGGTGAAGACTTAAAAAGGTAAGTAAAGGATGCATGCGCAGCGGCGGGAAGAATGGAAGCTTGAATACCGAGCTCCGCTTCCACCGGCATAAATAAATAAATAATCCGCAGCAGCGACGCAACCCCGCGACTTTCAAATACTGCATTTTCCCCCTGAACAACCAGAGATGGCTTCAGGCCGTACATCCCGGAATAAAAGCCAGCCGGTGTCCACGTATTTTCGAAAGAAGACAGACCCCCCCCAGACAAACCCTCGAGCCCAAGGCGGCCTGCCAATATGGACTCAGACGCAGACCCTCTTGCTGATGAAGCAGGGGACGAGGAGACAGTCAGACGGAAGGACCTCAGAGAATTTTGCTCCCAGATGAAGCAATTCTTCCGAACTGAGCTGTGGGCACTAAGGAAGGATTTAGATGCCCTGGGGGAACACACTGCCTCAATTGAAACTAAGACAGACGATACAATGGCTACCCTAACTCTCACACAAAACGAGTTAACTAGCCTGAAGGAGAAGTTCAGAGCCCTTGAAGAGAAGGAAGAAGACACCTAAAACCACGATAGGCGCAGTAACATCCGCGTGAGGGGGGTCCCAGAAGAGGTTACTGATCCAGAAGAATTAGCCTCAAAATGGCTTGAGCATCTATTCCCCGAAAAATCAGACAGAGAGCTGCTCATGGATAGATGCCATAGAGCTCACAGAGGAAGGCCACAGAAAGGTGACCCCCCCAGGGATATTGTGATTCACCTACACCATTACCGCTTAAAAGAGGAAATATGTAGGATTGGAGGGGCTCTAAAACACTGGAATTCGATAATATCACAGTAGGGAGAATGAGGAGAAAGAGAGGGGGGAATGTGGGGGGAGAGAGGGGGATTAGGAAGAGACAGAGGTGGGGAGAAAGGGGTAGACCAAGGAGAGAGGGGGGGACAAGGGGAGAGAGAGGGGAGGTAGAGATGAGAGAGAAGGGGGGGGAGGAAGAGAATGGGGGAGGGGGAGCGGGGAATGCAGGACACAGATAGACACAACGGGCTGGATATAAGCAACACCCGTTAGGACCAAGACAGGTTCACGGGGGCGAGCGGGTACGTTCAGTTCTATTATAGTTAATATTGCTAAAACCGCTGTTATTGTTATTTGTAGGGGAGTTAGTGTCTCTATTAGGGTTTTTGCACTAAAGTGCGGGGAAAAAGAAAGAGTTAGTAAACAGAAGTTAACTTTAGCGGCGTAAGCTGTAGAAAATGTTGTCTGCGGATTAGCCTAGATTTGTTTGTAGTGCTGTGCCGTTGGGGGCTCCCACTGGTGCCGGGCATGCGTACTATTGTGAAGCTCCCAACGTTCTGGAGCTGTACTCAAGTCCCAGGGAGGTCAGTCCCTACTAAGGGGATCCGACCCCAAGTTCCTAGGGAGCTAACTGACCTACCCTCTGGGCACGAGAGCAGAACTCGGGGGTTCCCGAGGCGAGCTCTCGTTCTATTTGATTTTTCACACTGTATTTTTATCCTTTTCTGTTTTAATTTGGTTATTTTATTTTGCTCCTCATGGGACTCTCCTTGTTTTGTAAACCTACCCTCCCCCCCTTCCCACCCCCTCCCACCACCTAGGAGACGGGAGACTATCCTCGGACGAGGTAAGAGTTCCACTAGAGGCAACAAGGAATTACAGTAGACGCCCAACTACAAACCCCTAGACACACCAGGATGGGTGAGTACATATATATCACAGCGAGACACTGGTCAGGATATATAATATGGCATTGACAATACTCTCGCACAATGTTAAAGGCTTTATTAACAGCCCAATCAAAAGACGGATAGCTTTCTCTGACTATAAGAGGAAAAAAGTAGACATATTGTTATTACAGGAAACGCACTTTAGCAGCACGAACACACCCAAATTCCTGGATAGGGGTTTTTCCCAATTCTACACATCCTCAGCCCCGGTGAAGAAACGAGGAGTAGCCATCCTTTTCAATAATAACACACCATTTGTGACCCAGACAGTTAAAAAAGACAGGGATGGTAGATTCCTTATATTAGTAGGAACAATACACGAACAGTGTATTACAGTAGCCACAATTTACGCCCCATGCTCACAGGATGCAATGTTCTTCAGTAAATTCTTCCAAACCCTACAGTCAATTGCACAGGGATGCATTATACTTGCGTGAGACTTCAATATGACATTGCACCCGAGCCTAGATAGATCAGGAGGAGGGGATTCAGCTAATAAGAGAACAAGGTCATCTCTGCTCCAAGGTTGCAAGAACAATCACCTGGCAGATGTATGGCGAGAGATGCATCCAATTGACAGGGACTACACGTTCTTCTCCCACCCACACCACACATACAGCAGAATCGATTACTTCCTTATTTCATGTCGAATGGTTCCGATGGTCTCCCATACGGCGATTCATGATATTTCATGGTCGGACCACGCACCAATCGAGCTAAGGTGCAAAGATATCCGGCTCAGCCGGCCGGGGGAGAACTGGAAACTTAATGAGGCAGTCCTTAAGATACCCGAAACCTGTACGATGATTGGGAATGAAATAGAGCAGTTTTTCCGTATAAACACAGGCTCTATGGAATCTCACCTGGTGTTGTGGGAGGCTCACAAAGCTACACTACGTGGTGTCATAATTAGCATCACTGCTAAGCGGAAAAGGGAAAGGGAAGCCAAAATCACTGCATTAGAAACCAAACTACACACCCTAGCATCCAAACATAAAACTAACCTTGATATACAATTACTACAGGCAATCAAAGACACCAAGATAGATTTGAATATGCTGCTAACCTCCAAGGCCGATAATTCACTGAGTTGGTCTTAGAGGAAGTTTTATGAGAAGGCTAATCGACCGGATACGATGATAGCCAGAGCACTGAAAGACAGGCAATCTAAGTTTAACATCCAAGCTATATGCTTAAAACCCGATGTCTGTACGGCCAACCCACAGAAGATAGTAGAAAAATTTGGAGAATTCTATAGTTCCCTATATGATGGGGAAAAAGTGGCACATAATCAAAAAACGAGCACAGCCTTAAGAGATTTCTTAGCTAACTCGAACCTGGGGAGATTGACTGAGTGCGACCAACAGGCCCTGGGCGCTGACTTCACATTGGAAGAGGTATCCCAGGCCACTAAAGAACTTAAACCATCAAAGGCACCTGGCCCAGATGGTTCCTCGATGCTCTATTGCAAGAAATATGTGAAATATTTAGCCCCAAGGTTGCTCCACATGTTTAATGCAATCTTAGCAGGAGCTCCCATCCCTGGGGATATGCTGCGAGCGTCCATATCACTAATACACAAACCTGGCAAAAACCCGCTGGACTGCAAAAGCTACAGGCCGATCTCCCTAATTAACACAGATATTAAGATATACAGTATGCTAAATTACTGGCCAACAGATTATGTCTTATCCTTCCCAGACTTATACACCCAGATCAGGTCGGGTTTATCACAGGGAGACAAGCAGCGGACAACACTCGACGAATTATTGATCTGGTAGAATTGGCTAATAAAAATGACACCCAAAGCATGCTGTTAAGTCTGGACGCTGAAAAAGCATTTGATAGGATAGACTGGCCATACTTGCAGGAATCTCTCGCAGCATTTGGCTTCGGGGATCAGATGAGTAGGGCGATCATGTCGTTATACTCAAACCCTACAGCTAGGGTGATACATCCGGGATTCCCCTCACCCTCATTTCAAATCAAAAGTGGCACCCGACAAGGATGCCCGCTATCTCCCCATCTATTTGCCCTCTGTATCGAACCACTAGCTGCTAGAATACGAGCTAACCCGGCTATCGCAGGGTTAAACACTTACTCACAATCGCACAAAGCGGCCCTGTATGCAGACGATATTCTCTTAATCATAACAAAACCCCTCACCCCATTGCCCAATCTATTCGACCTCCTGAGCAGATTTTCAAAAATATCTGGATTCAAAATTAACCAATCTAAATCGGAAAGCACTCAACATTAACCTCCCCAGTCATACGGAAAAGCTGTTGAGGTTGAATTTTCAATTCAACTGGCAACAGAAACATATAAAGTACTTAGGAGTCCACATCACCAGAGAGGCCAACTTCATCTATAGTGCAAATTATCCCAACCTAATTCGTAACTCTTAAAAAAGACCTATATAGATGGTCCTCCAAGAGAATATCCTGGATCGGTAGGATACATAGTGTCAAGATGAACATACTACCACGTATCCTATACCTCTTCCAGACACTCCCTGTGCCACTTAAAATAACAGATATACTCTCGCTCCAAACAGAAATCTATACATTTATCTGGGGTAGGAAAAAATCGAGAGTCAATCGCTCCAATATGAAAAGACCTGTTGCTGCTGGTGGTTTAGCGGTACCCTGTTTATTAACGTACTATAAAGTGGCCCAATTAAGCCAAATTGTTCAATGGCACTCTAACCCCCAATTGAAAAGGTGGGTAGAACTGGAAAATGCTGCATGCTCCCCATTGGAACTTAGCAGCCTGATTTGGTTTCCAAAAACAGCGTTTAACCGCAGAGAGATACCGCTCACCTCAATCACCAACTCTCTATCGATCTGGGAGGCGACCAAAATTAAGAATTCCCTGACATCAAAGCACTCGTTGATGTCCCCCATTTGGAATAACTCAGTGTTCGCGCCCGGCATGGCGGGGTCCAGTATCCCGATCTGGAAACAAAAAGGCTATACACGAATGAAAGACCTGGAGGGAGACAACCAGAAAATCAAGACCTTTGATCATCTAAGATTAGAAAAAAAAATGCCTCACTCTGAATTCTTTAAATACCTCCAGGTTAGAGCATTTTATAATAAATTTGCCCCATACCCCCCTCTGACAAAATTTGAAAAGCTCTGTCGGGCTGACGCCGACACCAAGGGACTTATATCAACAATATACGGGGAAGTAGTCAGTTCTGCAGACCTGGGACAACAGATCCGCTCATACAGAACCAGGTGGGAAACAGACCTAGGGGAAACCCTGGAAGACGAGGAATGGAGCGCCATCTACATGGCCTCCGCAAAAAGCTCCATATGTACCACACTAAAGGAGAACGTATATAAGGTCCTCATGAGGTGGTACCTCACCCCACTAAAATTATCTAAATACATGCCAGAATCCTCCCCATTGTGCCCCAAACAGTGTGGCAGATCAGCTGATCTGTTACACATGCTGTGGTCTTGCCCAAAAATATCCCCTATATGGGAAGAAATCAGAAATTGGATCCAGAGGGTTTTTGACCTCACTATTCCCCCTGACCCGTGGCTGTTCCTGCTGAACAGACCGTTACCGGGCTTATCAAAAGCAAGTTCCAAGCTAATTGCACACTTTGCACTTGCGACGAGATGCGAGATCGCAGCACTGTGGAAACGCCCGGATATACCAAACATCCCAAAAATACGAAATCGCATTTGGTTCATCTGCCAGATGGAAAAGTTAACGACACTGGCGACAATTTTCTAAAAGTCTGGACGCCATGGCTGGCGCAGACAGATATCCCGGGGATCGAGAGTACCACAATCTGGCATTAATATTAACAGATGCGTTCTCTTTTGGGGGGGACAGAACAGGCAACCACACACTCAAACAATCGGACAGAGACTATAATTCCTAATACCCTCAAGATCAGCCCGAGGTTCGGATCTCCCTCACCCCCCTCCCCGGCTCGCCCCCTCCCCTACCCTCTTCCCCCCAGTTTTTTTTTTGCTATGATTAGACCCCGGTTATTACTTTTATTACTTTTCTTACTATTTGATTTACTTATACGCTGTACGGCCGAGTAGGGACCGAAAAGCCGTACGATTCCATTACATCCACCCCTATGTACAAATGATCTATATTGATATATTTATATCTTATGTACACAAGCTGTCATTACAAACACAACTATTGTATTGTATACTATGTATGCTTTCTCCAATAAAACTCGTTATAAAAAAAAAAGGTAAGTAAAATATTGAAGGTATTTAAATGTCTTTTTCAGGTTTTTTATTATATTTATTTATTTTCCTGTTTGTGATTGCCCATTGGCTGCTAATGTATTAATCTGTGCACTTTTAGGGTAAAGATAAATATAGTGACAAGCAATGCATTTTTTGGCAAATGCTTGTTTTCATTTGATTGTTATTTTTTCTATTTCTGTTTATTGTTGGGATTAAATTGTTTGGAATTTGGATGGCTTGTTTTTAGTACATTTTAAGATTGGTTAGCGTTTTAAATTAATTAATTGCTTTGTTGGCTAGTGGCTTTATTTATTTAATTGATTTATTGGCTAGTGGTTTTATTTCTTGAATAGTTTTCTTGAGTATGTGTTTATTTAATTGTATTGTTATGTTTTTGAATAACATAATTTTAATTATTTAGCTGTTTTGGTGATAGATACATTTTAGGGATATGTACTATTAGGCTATTTAGTTCTTTTATTGTTGGGGTTTTTAGGTCCTTGTGTATTATTTTATTATTGTATATTTTTGGCCTTCATGATTTGTATAAAGTTGACCATTGACTGCTATTGTGGCTTATCATGCCCATATTATATGGGTATGATGAACCACTGTGCTAATCAATGGGTAGAGGGTGGGTATAGTGGGCCCAGGGTAGGTTGTTAGGCCTCCTGGGTGTGTAGCGTGAGAGGTTGGATTAACCCCTTAATTAATATAGTGGTTATTAATCGCTAAGGTGATTAAGGGGCCATTAGATTGTATTTTTTATGTACTCTTGCTGGCAACGGAGGACATGAACCTGAAGTATGATGAGGATGCGCTTCATGATGCCAGGGTTAAGTAGAAAGTTTTATTTACTTTATTTATGCTGGTTGGTTAATGTTTGATTTTATAATGGGCAAATGAGCTGTTATCCAAAACTGGATAATAATTATTTTGCCAATTAATGTACTGTATGTGTTGTGGTGTGTTATTGGGGGTAGATGAGGTGGGTAGTTGGGTTGTTGTATTTATTTTTGTTTCTTTTGGCTATAGGGATTGGGTGAAGGGGGTAGTTGCCCCATGGGTGTGTGATTAGGCCTTCCTGGGGGTAGCGGGACTGGTTATCCCCTACATTACCATAGCGGTTCCCACCGCTATGGTAGTGAAGGGGTTAACTCTTCCCGCAACTCTCCAGGTAGGCCTAAGTACCCACCCAGGGACTACTACCCCTTTCACCCACCGCCTCTGCCCCAAGAAACAGGCTATTGAGGTTTAACCCCTTCATTGCCTTAGCTGCTAAGCCGGTAATCTTGAAATCGCTGACGAGATATATGCAGGGAGAAGCGGCTCTCTCTGTGCAGCTGTTTCTGCAGCTGGAACAAATCGCAGGGTAAGCCCTTTTGAGAGAGGCGATCATTATGGTGCCGGCTTCTCGCCCGTGTTGGGAATTTTGCTATCCCAGGTAGTCAAGGCTTTCTGAATACCGTGATAGCAACGCTCAAAAAACTGGCGGCGTAAACGGCCCAGCAATTTTTTTTGTTGAGGCTTATAGAATAGGCCCCATAGAGTCTCCTAGTTAAAATGTAGGGGCAGAATCACAGTGTTGATCAGCAAATGTATTTTGGTCTTGTTTGGCTTTCTGTAGTATCTGAGCAATCTATTTATGTACCCTTTGTACTGCACCAACACACTTTATTCGAGCAAATACCCAGTATGTACCTGGCAGATACCTGGAATGCGCCGCTCCTCACCTCTGACAAGCCCCGTTGCATTTGCCTTCCCAGCCTGGGTTCATGCCTGGCTGACGGGCGGCTGATCTGTTAAATGATAATGATTAGGATTTAATAGGCTGCAATGCTTCGCGTGTCTACCAGATGGCATAAATTCATGAAATGTAATGCAGTACAGGCATACCCCGCATTAATGTACGCAATGGTACCGGAGCATGTATGTAAAGCGAAAATGTACTTAAAGTGAAGCACTGTCTTTTTTCCACTTATCGATGCATGTACTGTACTGCAATCGTTATATACGTGCATAACCTCGCTTGCGCACAGCTTCGGTACAGGTAGGGAGCCGGTATTGCTGTTCAGGACATGATGACAGGCGCATGCGTGAGCTGCCGTTTGCCTATTGGGCGATATGTACTTACTCGCGAGTGTACTTAAAGTGAGTGTACTTAAAAGCGGGGTATGCCTGTATATATATATATATATATACTGTGCAGTATTGCAGCCAGCGGGAATAAAATACTTCAATCCCTGCCTGGAAAATACCTCAATGCACTCGGGCAGAAAACAGTCACAAACCTCAATACGAGTGAGTTGTTTGGGGAGGTACCCAGGCGCTATCTCTGTATGACTTATCTGATGTGCGGAAGTGTAAAAAGAGTAGTGTGATATTGCCTGTAAGTGGTTTTCAAATGATGTCGTCTTGTGACTCGGAACCCCAGCAGGATCTATCCAGGACCCTTATAGGCAATGAATACAAAAAGGATGGGGGAGCACAATAGTTGGAAACAGGCAGTGTTGTAGATCTAGTAATTGCTCTTAAAATAGAGCAGTTATATCCTGAGCGAGTGTGGTAGCTCAGGTGGCTAATGTCTAATTAGAAGGATAAACACACATGGGTTTTTTTGTGTTGGTGAGAAGGTAAAATAAAAATATGTAACTTACACGGCCTTGTGTAAGCCCAGTCGCATCAAGGTTTCTTTTGGGAATCCCGTGGGCTTCTAATGAGGTTTTTCTCCTTGCAGTGTGGGTTCTTCTTCTTGGTATGTAGGCCGCTTGCTTCGATGGTTCAGAGTGTTGCTCCAGGGGGATTTCCTCTCGTGTAAACAGAAAGGAGGATAAGGTTAACACACATACATATATACGTCAATGAGGGGGAGGATGGCGTGTTTATGGACCACCAAAAAGATATATATATTATAATCTGGCACTCACACGGGCTAGTGTGAATGTACTCTTATCTTGGTATCTTGTTAATTTGGGGGTATTGCCCAATCAGTAACAGGTGATGGAAGGGTGGGGTACAAAAGTATAAATTGTAAATATAACACAATACTCACACGGGCCAGTGTGAGTACACACTTCTAGCGGTATCTTTGCTCTTCTGTTCCTGATGTAGCTAATGGTGAAGATGGGGTTAGCACAGATATAAGACACTAAGGTCTGGAGGGTAAAAACTGACTTTCATAAAAAACATGAGAAAAATAAAAATAAAAACAAAAACAGAAACCAACAGAGCCTGAGGAAGTCCAGTACTTGGACGAAACGCATTGCTCTTTTATTTGGAACACTCTACAGCATATCACAGAGGAGACAGAGGTGTAGTTGCAGCTCCCCATCCGGACGCGGAAGGCGAGATCCCCTGCGACTATACACCACACTGTCCCCCCCTTGCTTTTATCTTCCCACAGAAGCGTTTGGTTTCTGTTTTTGTTTTTATTTTTATTTTTCTCATGTTTTTTATTAAAGTCAGTTTTTACCCTCCAGACCTTAGTGTCTTATATCTGTGCTAACCCCATCTTCACCATTAGCTACATCAGGAACAGAAGAGCAAAGATACCGCTAGAAGTGTGTACTCACACTGGCCCGTGTGAGTATTGTGTTATATTTACAATTTATACTCTTGTACCCCACCCTTCCATCACCTGTTACTGATTGGGCAATACCCCCAAATTAACAAGATACCAAGATAAGAGTACACTCACACTAGCCCGTGTGAGTGCCAGATTATAATATATATATCTTTTTGGTGGTCCATAAACACGCCATCCTCCCCCTCATTGACGTATATATGTATGTGTGTTAACCTTATCCTCCTTTCTGTTTACACGAGAGGAAATCCCCCTGGAGCAACACTCTGAACCATCGACGCAAGTGGCCTACATACCAAGAAGAAGAACCCACACTGCAAGGAGAAAAACCTCATTAGAAGCCCACGGGATTCCCAAAAGAAACCTTGATGCGACTGGGCTTACACAAGGCCGTGTAAGTTACATATTTTTATTTTACCTTCTCACCAACACAAAAAAACCCATGTGTGTTTATCCTTCTAATTAGACATTAGCCACCTGAGCTACCACACTCGCTCAGGATATAACTGCTCTATTTTAAGAGCAATTACTAGATCTACAACACTGCCTGTTTCCAACTATTGTGCTCCCCCATCCTTTTTGTATTCACAAACCTCAATACACCCGGGTATACCCGAATTCGTGGGACTAGCCGAGCTCGAATAAAGTGTGTCGCCAGTGTAGCTCTGCCACATGATGTGTAGCTCGATCTTCACCAAAAAGGAAAAGAGCATAATATAGTGCAATATGTTCTCAACTGAGTGTAAATAATGTATTGAGAGTCTGAGAAAATGGCACTCACATTTTCTCTATAGTAAAAAGGCATTTCCAAAACTGTAGCAAATCACATGAAGTGGTGAATGGAATACACCGGTCGGCTTACGGGAAGGGTGTCTCTCTTCAGCGTCTCTCCAAGGTTGTAAGTAAGAGATGTAACTCTCAGTGGAAAAGAGAACTACCATATTGGCCCAAATATAGTGCGGGTTTTTTATAACGAAAATTGCCCTTCCAAAACCTGCACTCGCACTATATTCACAGCCTAGCATTTACACTGTGGAAAAAAATCCAAGATGGCCACGGGCAGCGGTGGCCAGACGTCCCGGTTTTGCAGGAACTGATCTGAGCCAGTGTCCTCCCGGTTTGGCTGGGTAAGAGGGGAGCGGATGTTGGACAAGATCATAGGAGGATGCCGTGGAGCAGATCAGATAAGAACAGCTGTAGCCATCAGGAGAGAGGACGAGAGTAGGCTGTCTGGCAGCTTAACCCCTTCTGGGCAGCAGGTGGAACTGCAGAGCACTCCTGCTCTGAGCTGCTCCTCGGTTGTTTGTGTGTGTGTTGGTAAGTGTGTGTGTTGGTGTGGGAAAAAAGAGCTAAAACAGTGATAAAATTGCCACAGAAAAATATAAAAAACATCCCTAGGCAAGGAGCAGGAAGGAAAAAAAAGCCTTGGAGGTTTTATTCAAGACCATTTTTTTGTTTCCTTATAACACCTGAAAAACTGTAGGGGTCGTATTATGTGCGAGGTTGCACTATATTCGGTCCAATACAATACATGCTGCTCTTTCCTTTTTGGTGATGAAGTCTGCACTCCTCAAATTTTGAAGATCGATTATCTAGGATAGGGGTCGGCAACCTGGGGCTCTTTCCGCTCCTACTTGCATCTCTCTGCATGTTGCTGACCCCCCGCTGCTGCACTTTCCCTCACTATCCTGATGATGGCTGCAGTGGGGCCCGGCCGGTGCTGGTCAGGCCTCCTGTTGCCGCCGGGCCCAACAACTCCCCAGTGCTTTCCTGCCTCTCTCCTGCACTGCCCCATGCCAGGCTCTCATACTGGTATGCGACCGCAGTGTGTTTCGCCACTTCTGGTGCGAGCCGACATCACAGAGCCCGGTGTGGGACAGTACACGGGAGAGGCAGGCAAGCAGATGGGGAGACATCGGGCAGGACAGTGAGAGAGAGAGGCCCAAAGGATCATAGCTGCATGCTAAAATGGTCTGAAGACCTCAATGTGGAGATAGATAGATAGGAACGACTGGGAGGATATCTGGGAATCGGCAGCTAAAATTTCAATCTGCACAATAACAAAGGAAAATATTTACAACATTTTATTTCAATGTTACCTGAATCCTAGTAGGCTGAGCCAGATCTTCCCTGAAACCCCCAATCTATGCTGGTGTGTTCTTAGAGGAGATATAGCCGACATTTGGTGGACATGCCCGCTGGCTCAGAATTATTGAACTATGATCCAAAATATAATACTGGACATCACAGAACTAAGAATCCCCCTGGACCAGTTGACCTTTGTGTTGGCTAAACCAGTAAAAAATCTTTCTCCTCCCATGAAGCAGCTAATGTCCTTTAGTCTAATTGCAGCAAAATGTTCCATATCCGTGGCAAGGAAAAAAATGACCCCCCGCCCCAAAAGAACTGTTACTATAAGAATAAATGAGGTAATGTCTATGGAAAGACTAACAGCCCAACTGAAACAATCTACTGAACAGTTCTACAAGACATGGAAGCCATGGCTCCAGAGCTAGGAAAACATAAAAACGATTAAAAGGTAAAAAATCTCTATAAAAAAAACAAAGGTCGAAGACCCATAAAAATAATGAGGTGCTGATTGGACTGGTGACGTTCTGGGTGAAATGGACAGAGGGCACAACCTCCCCCATCTCCCCCCCCCCTGCCTCCACAACTCTTTATATGATATGTAGAGGTTCATTTGATAAGACAATACCATGTATGTTGTATGTTGTTCCTAATATAATGTGATTATCTGTTTATCTCTGATAACACAATAAAAAAGATTGAAACAAAAAAAATCCACTACCGTATGTCCCCAGTATGTCCTCTTAGTCAATAATTGGTCCCAAGGGGCTAATGAAGGATTTTATTTCTATAAAGTACACCCAGTTTGGTATAGATTTTGGATGTCAGTTTGTCAAATGCAAACCAAATGTTAGATGGGAGTAAAGCCATATACCAAAATATTTAAAGCTATGAGGAAAGATTAGTGTTAGAGCTAGTTCTCATAAATACAGTAGCTTTAGACATTGGAAGCTTTAGAGCTGTAGTCGTAGTCCACGACCACAGTTACTATAGTCAGTGTTTAAAAGTTGTTTGTTTTTCAGTGATTCCATTTTTGACCTTTTAGAAAACTGAATAGGAGAAAAAAAAACAATAAATAACTTTTTATTAACATATATTACTCAACAAACAAAACAAAAGAGATTGAATAAATTGCACTCAATTGTAGTGTCTAAAGGTGTTCATCTGCAAGTAAAGTCCTGAGGCAGTTAGGCTCTCTCGGCTCTGTGGTCCCTGCCCAGGTTGGTCGCTGATAGTTTCTAAACTTCCACTGTTGATGGTTAAAGCCTGCCTGCTAACTGTCTGCTCCCGCGGCATCCCTCTGGGATGTATTGGTGGTCTAACACGCTCTGGTACTGGCATCCCACCATGTCGCTTGGTGCAAGTTTAAATCCGAGTCTGATGACATCACCTGATGTTCCTACCACTAGAGGGCTCATGGGCACTCACTAGTGGCCAAGGGTTATATTTATTCTATGGAATTGGAAATCCCTATTTTTAGGATCCATAGAGTCCACTTGTGTGTATGCCAGTGGAATCATTCTCTGTAGTTTATAGAGATTTATTTATTTTAAAATAAAGTATTTGTATTGTATGTCTTTATTTATATAGCGCCATAAATGTACATAGCGCTTCACAGTAGTAATACATATCATATAAATAACAAATAATATAAATAACAGATCATGCGAATAAGTGCTTCAGACATACTGTAAAAGTAACATTAAGGAAGGAGTCCCTGCTCCGAGGAGCTTACAATCTAATTGGTAGGTAGGGAGAACGTACAGAGACGGTAGGAGGGAATTCTAGTAAGTGCGTCTGCAGGGGGCCAAGCTTTATGTATCATGTGTCCATGATTATCCAGTGCTATTCATATGCTTCTTTAAGCAGATGTGTCTTAAGGTGAGTCTTAAAGGTGGATAGCGAGGGGGCTAGTCGGGTATTGAGGGGAAGGGCATTCCAGAGGTGTGGGGCAGAAAGTGAGAAAGGTTTAAGGCGGGAGAGAGCTTTAGATACAAAGGGGGTAGAAAGAAGACATCCTTGAGAAGAACGCAAGAGTCGGGATGGTGCATAGCGAGAAATTAGGGCTGAGATGTAAGGAGGGGCAGAAGAATGTAAAGCTTTAAAAGTGAGCAGGAGAATTGAGTGTGAGATACGGGATTTAATCGGAAGCCAGGAGAGGGATTTCAGGGGGCAGATGAGGAGACAGATTTAGGAAAGAGTAGAGTGATTCTGGCAGCAGCGTTTAGGATAGATTGTAGGGGAGACAGGTGAGAGGCAGGAAGGCCGGACAGCAGGAGGTTGCAGTAATCGAGACGTGAGAGAATGAGGGCCTGAGTCAGAGTTTTAGCAGTTGAGTAACAGAGGAAAGGGCGTATCTTTGTGATATTGCGGAGGAAAAAGCGACAAGTTTTAGAAACGTTTTGAATATGAGAGGAGAATGAGAGAGAGGAATCAAGTGTAACCCCTAGGCAGGGTGCTTGGGCTACTGGGTGAATGATCATATTTCCAATAGCAATGTGGAAGGAGGTAGTAGGGCCAGGTTTGGGAGGAAGTATAAAGAGCTCTGTTTTTGCCATGTTAAGTTTCAGTCGGCGGATGGCCATCCAGGATGATATTCCAGAGAGGCATTCAAAAACTTTGGTCTGTATAGCAGGTGTAAGGTCAGGGGTTGAAAGGTACATTTGTGTGTCGTCAGTGTGTAAAGAGAAAAGAGAAGGGGTCCCAGGACAGAGCTCTGGGGTTCCCCCACAGAGAGATCGATAGAGGAGGAGGAGGTGTTGGCAAAAGAGACACTGAAAGTACGATGGCAGAGGTAAGAGGAGATCCAGGATAAAGCTTTATTCCAAATACCAAGAGTATGGAGAATGTGAAGGAGAAGAGGGTGGTCCACAGTGTCGAATGCTGCAGAGAGGTCGAGTAATATGAGCAGAGTGTAATGACCTCTGTCTTTGGAAGCATGGAGGTCGTCAGTTATTTTAGTGAGGGCTGTTTCAGTAGAGTGAGCAGTGCGGAAGCCAGATTGTAGAGGGTCTAGGAGAGAATAGGTGTTGAGAAAGTGTAGCAATCGAGAGAATACAAGACGTTCAAGGAGTTTGGAGGCAAAAGGAGACAGGTCGATAGTTAGAAGGACAGGTAGGGTCAAGCTTGCTGTTTTTGAGTAATGGTATAACGGTTGCATGCTTGAAGGAGGATGGAAAGGTACCAGAGTAGAGGGAAGAGTTAAAGATCTGTGTGAGCATAGGGATTATCGAGGGAGCAAAAGGTTTTAGGAGATGGGAGGGAATGGGATCAAGAGGGCAAGTGGTAGAGGGAGAAGAGGAGATCAGCAGTGATACATCCTCCTCCGAGATAGCGGAAAAAGAGTCAAGAAGGGCAGGAGGATAGTTGGGAAGCATTGTGGGATGGGAGGAGGCAACAGATGGGATGTTCTGCCATATGGATTCCACCTTTTCCTTTAAAAAGTCAGCAAAGTCCTGAGGTGAGATGGAGGAAGAAGAGGAGGCAGCTGAGGGTGGTCTGAGTAGAGAGTCAAAGACAGAAAAGAGACGGCGTGTGTTAGACTTGTGTGCGTTGATTAGTGATGAAAAGTAGGTTTGTTTAGCCTGAGAGAGGGCAGAGTTGAAACAGGATAGCATAAATTTGTAGTGAATGAAGTCTGCGAGCGTATGAGATTTCCTCCAGAGGCGTTCAGAGGAACGAGTGGAGGAACGCAGCATGCGTGTGTGGGAGTTTTGCCAGGGTCTGGGGTTAGAAGGGCGAGGACGGCAGAGAGAAAGCGGGCATGAAGATCAAGAGAGGAAGATAAGGCAGAGTATTTCAATTCAGTATGTGTCTGACAAAATATTTTTGTCACTGTTCAGTTATACCATAGCCACCTTTGTGAATATATGTCATGTAGAACCAAAATGAGTGCATATACCTGTAATAGCTCCCTCCCTCTGGTTTCCTTTAAAGCAGAAAACTTCCACTTCCTGGTTGGCAGTTTAATGTTCCTTCTAGAGCAGAGGTCCCCAACTCCAGTCCTCAAGGACCACTAACAATGCAGGTTTTATGGATACCCCTGCTAGAGCACAGGTGGTTCAGTCAAAATGATTGGGCCACCTGTGCTAATGAGAGGCTATCCTTAAATCCTGCACTGTTAACGGTCCTTGAGCACTGGAGTTGGGGACCTTTGTTCTAGAGCACACCTGAGATACCTACTAGATTAGCTACATGTGTGAGCAGTGAGCAGTTCAAATATATGATGTGCCAGTGATGCTTGCCATCAGCTGGTTTAGCTCACACTGCTAGAGCTGTGGCATAAAGAAGCAGTGGTTGTGGGTTCTAGTTGTGGGTGCTAGTCCTGTTGGGTTGTACACCATTCTAGTCATTAGGTTGGTGCCGTAGTCTTATAGACTCTATTTAGTTAATATGGAAATTATTTTCAGAAGTGTGGGACAGGATTGATTTAAATATACTTCACATAGCTATTATCATATCTCCCTTCTTAGTACTTCATGTGTGCTTCTCCCAACTATTTTTACATACACACGTGAATGCTGCTAGTTGATCACAACATTTACAGTACACATAACATACACGAATTGCAAACAAACAATACATTATGGAGTGAAAACCAGCACTGCAAGGGCCCTTATGAAATTTAGGGAACATCCTGCTATTAATGCTAATTTTCAAAGGGTAGATGGTGTTCACCACCCATCAGAGTTTTGAATGCGATAGGAACGGAAGTGGAGCCCCCTCCATTTTGTTCACATCTTTTGGGGGGAAGGTGGAGGCAGTTGCAACCATGTGAATGCTAGCCCAAATGATCATGTACTGTAGTTGCACTCCAGAAAGACCTTCTGGCGTCAAAAGGGTTCAAAATGGGTCATAGTGAACTACTGTGTTAAGATTGCACTGACTTTGCAAAGAATATTATATGAAATCCCATTGTTTCCATTGGAAATGAACAACTAATGATCACATATGGAATACATTTAAAATCATTAGCACTGAGTACATTAAAACATTTAAATTATACACAGCACGTAGTACTCCTTATTCCCACGCTTTGGAAATATGTCATATTTTAATATAGTTTAGATGAACATACTCTAGCTTGGACTGCTAGCAGATGAAAAAGAATGTGAACCTCAAACAAAACATAAAACAGAGGATCTATTCTAAGAATGATTATGTTAATGTTCGAAAGGTTGGGAGATTTCTAGCATGTTGATGGCAAAGTCAGATAAACCAAATTTAATACATTATTTATTAACAATAATCAAACATTTTTTATGATTCTAGTCAAAACTTCCTTGGCAGTTAAGGTCAATGTTGTTGAAGTTTGACAAAGATGTTACTGTTTGATAAAAACACAGTTAAGCTAACTTCCTTGAATCATAAGCCAAAACTGCACAAAGAGGAGGCACTACTGTATTTTTTAGTCTGTATGTAAATAGTAAAGTAACAGATTTCCACTATGCTAGGGCTGCTCAAGATCAGTCTATTAGGGGCTATCAACAGGCCAGGTTTTTAAAATTTCTCTAATCAGTAATCAATTATCTAGCCTTGCTCTGAAAACCTAGGTATCTGTTCCACTTGTGTTTTTGTTTGCAATATACTTATTTTGTGCAGATATATCGGTGTGCTGCTGTATCTCTTTCAGCTTTGCATACACCTGGAAGAATATTGGAATACTTTAATAAATAATATGATGCACGCATGCTTTACCCCAGGTGGATTTGCCAGAGTTATGCCTCTTGACTTCCTTCAGTATGTATTAACTTATAAGGCCTGGTCTGTCTATAGTCCTCAAGAAACTCCACTTCTGTGTTCTTCTTCGTAAACAAAAAATGTGCATCAAATTGTAGGAAACAGATTGTTAAGGATCTGAACAGATATGGAAAACAATGTATTCTACATTTCTATCAACAATTGCTTGTGTTCAGTATACAGTACTATGACCTTGGCTTCCATGTGCTTGAAATCTCTTTTTTGTCCCAACCATTTAAATGGAGGCAGCCTCTTCTCCCCCACGGGGAAGGCATCATCCCAGCATATTGAATAGAGGCTAATGGTTTTAATGGTTTAAAGATTTATTGTAATTTGAAAGATATGTTCAACCACAAAGTCTGTGTTACGTCCGATGAAGTTCTTAGCAGGCTGACTATAGATACAAGGTACAACAGCATTTACATTTGTTTAATATTTATTGCAATAGAATATACAAGGTATATATAGTTGTGTTTCTATCATGTATGTAGCCAGGTCACCTGATGGCTACTATTCTGCCCTGTACTAGCAGTAAGCCCTGGTACAATCAGGTTGCCAGTAGTTGATATTGGGTTTTCCCCCTCCGAGGAGCTGCACTTGAGTGACAGCAGGAGGCGGTGACATCCAGCCTGGGCATGACCAATGATGAGACAGACCTGGTGCCCTCCTCCTGGCTGTACTTAAGGGAAGTGCTGTCCCAAATTCGGGAGTGCCTCAACCACTTGAGAGGGGCAGGTCACACAGCCAAGAACCTGATTATTGAGCCTACTCTGGTCCTCTTCCCTCCAGGGGAGAGTGTGTGTACCTTACCTCTGCCTCTGCTAGAGGGGCAGGGAAGAGCTGGGACTGCTGCGGGTGCCCTTGGCCTGTAGTGAAGGACCAGGGACCATCCTTCAGTGGTAGCTGAGAGACTGCATCGGGCAGAACTCTGCCTTGTTACTGTGCTGTACAGTGAGGACAATAAACCGTTCCTGTTGTTATACCTCCTGCCTGGTGTGTGACCTTACTGGGGGGGAGAGGTAATACGGCAGATGGAGGCGCTGCACTGCTAATGAATATGTAGGGTACTGCACCGACACACTTTATTCGAGCAAATACCCGGTATGTACCTGGCAGATACCTGGAATGCGCCACTCCTCACCTCTGACAAGCCCCGTTGCGTTTGCCTTCCCAGCCTGGGTTCATGCCTGGCTGATGGGCGGCTGATCTGTTAAATGATAATGATTAGGATTTAATAGGCTGCAATGCTTCGCGTGTCTACCAGATGGCATAAATTCATGAATTGTAATGCAGTATATATATATATACTGTGCAGTATTGCAGCCAGCGGGAATAAAATGCTTCAATCCCTGCTTGGAAAATAACTCAATGCACTCGGGCAGAAAACAGTCACAAACCTCAATACACCCGGGTATACCCGAATTCGTGGGACTAGCCAAGCTCGAATAAAGTGTGTCGCCAGTGTATGAACCCTAGAAGCCTAGTCCTGTGTCCCCACTACCACCGGCGGATGACTCAGCCCTCCTGTTACCAGCAGGTATCATGCACCACATGATCAATAATGGCCAAATCTCCCACCGGGTGGGGGAAACACTGTTACATGTACAACACACATTTTTTTTGCAATTTGTCAACCTAAAAGTCTATGATTTTGGAGTAAGACATAAAATGTAACATCATAAATAAATCCCTAAATAAAATAGAACACTTAAAAAAAAATTATAGGAACACAATCCAGATATTCGGAGCTTTAATTAGAAGCTCTCATATAAATGAAGCCACTTGCAGCAGTGTACGCTTGTATAATCTGCATACGCCCAGGGAACCTAGGGGACTATGCACTAAGCTCAATGGGTTTGTGTTCTGATGTTCAAAAAAAGCACGTCCGTTAAAAAGTGAGGCCGGGGACGCGATTCACTAAGGCCTTAAGCCCATTTTTTAACGTACGTGCTCAAAACACCCGCAGCATACGTGTTGCTTTTTTTCCCACTGCTAGCGTTCTTAAACTTCACATACGCTAGCTGCTAGAAAAAAAAGCCACATATAACATTTGCATAGAGATTTGCCATCTCCATGCAAGGCTGTTACAGGCGATCGTACACTAAATAAATACATTTGAATAATAGTGTACAAGAGCAGGGGGTCTCCGGAGCTGAACAGCATTGGTTTCAGGTCCGAGGACCCCTTACTTCAGGAGATACAGGCCCCGTTATGGGGTGCCGATATCCCCTGCAGAATTTCAATGTGACGCCTCATTTGAGCCCTAGAAGACGACGAGACAACATCGGTTGGGATTTACCATGGTTTTTTTTGGGATTGACAGATGAAGATAGAAGATAAAGAAGATCAAGAAATGGTGACAGATGAAGATAGAAGAAGGTGATTAAAGAAAGAAAAAAGAAGATTTGGGTACCTGATCCGGCTCTTCATGGCGGATGGCATCGGATGCTGTTGGAGGCCTTCAAGGTACGTGAGCTTCCTGTTATCGCGGGAGTCGGAGGGCCAGCGTTTCTAATGGTAAGTAATATATTAAATGTTTGTAAATGTCTCTTTTTATAGGTTTCTTCATTGGATGTGTTTTTTGATTTTTTTGGGGGAGGCACATTGACTGATAATATATTAATCTGTACCACTTTAGGTACAGATTAATACATTATTATGACAATATTTGGGGGGCATTTGTGGCTTGGTATTGCTGTTGGTTTTTTTAATTTCAAATGTGGATGTGATTGTTGGTTTTTTTCCTGCTTAATGGTAATAAAATGTTTGCGATTGGTGTTCATTTGTAGTTAATGTTGTATTATGTTAGCTACTGCGTTTTATGGTTATTTCAGATATTGTTTGAATTTATTTCTTTGTCTTTTAATTTTTACATTCATTAATGTTGTAGTAATTCATTGGTTTGATTGGTTAGTGTTACTATTCATTTTGAGTTGTTTAGGAATTAATTGGTTTCATTGGTTAATGGTTTAATTAATTCATTGTTGATGTTGTTAGTGCTTGTATTCATTGGATTAGCTGGCTACTGTTTTTATTTAGGTATGCTAATGCAGTGTTTAATAATGGGCAAATAATCTATTATCCATATCTGGATAATAGTTATTTTGCACATTATTGTACTGTATGTGTTAGGAGGGGTGTATTTAGTTAGAAATAATGTTTAGTATTTTTGTTGGCACAACATTGGTACCGCAGGCCCACATGTACCCCGGGACTCCCGCGGGGACCCCGGGACGGCCACAGGGTCAGCCGGGGACACCCGCACGACCCCTGGCCTCCCTCGGGGACCCCCGCGGGATCAGCTGGGGACACCCGCCGGCCTGTTGTATGGGTGTTGCGCATGCAAAAATGTAAAGCAAGACATTTTTCAAAGTCTAGTTTTTTTGCGTCTAACTTGAGCTGACGTGTTCTGTTGAGCGCAACTTTCGCGTATGCTAAGGTTATGTAGCTTAGTGCATCCCGCTTAAGGGCAGAATTTAATGCAAACAGGGTAACGAATGAGCAAAGATGGACTTGAAAAAATTTCCTGAAAAAAGTCAGTTTTAGAGCGCAAAGTGCCTGTTTGCATGGTTTAGTGCATTGTGTTCAGCGCAACATCACGTTCTAAGAGCACTTTGCGTTCTAAAAACGACTTACTGTAATGGAGCTTAGTGCATGACCCCCCTAGTCCTTGGAGAGTTTTACTAATTGAAATCCTATCTACAGAAGGGGTCTGATAACCAACAAGAAACACATTTTTCTTCCCGTGATAAGGTGTTATAGCCAGAAGTGAGTTCTAGTACATTCAGAGATACAGGGGATCATTCAATAAAGTGTAAAAGTGCACTACCACATGGAAAGTTAAAATGTTCTTACAAAGTGCCAAATTGAATAATTTCCATATTTTTCTGATAGAGAATTAAAATATTTATATTAGCTTTCCATGTGCACCTTTATTTTATGTATTACCTATAGGTCATAAGAACATTTTACCACTTCCACCTGATTGTGTCTGGATTGCAGTCTCATTTAGAGTCCTTTTCAAAATGCATTGATCAGTTTTGTTAACCCAAGTTTTTCCATTTTCTTGTTTTGTTTGCTTGTTTTGTATTGTATCTTGGATTTGTTAACTAAAATGCAATGTTCTGGGTCATTCAAGCTATGCTCTTTTGATATTATTAGTCTACATGCTAACATTGAACAACCATCATCAAATCTTTTCAGATTATTCCAGAAATCTTTATTCAGATTGTTCAGAAAACCTTATTGTCTTCTACAAAGAATCCACCAACTCAATTACTAATAGAAATGTTACATCTTGTTTTGTTTAGCAACATTTTCATGTTTAATCAGGATTATTTCCTACAAATTAAAAGAGTGACCATGTACAGTATATCTTTTCTTATCTCTATATGTTCTTCCTTTTAGGCTGTGTCACCAATCATTAACGTCTCAACATAAATCTTCAATAGGAACAAGAGATATTCAAGATGGTATGGGTAAACATTTTTAGTTGCTGGCTCTCCATCTTTAGCACAATTAAAATGTATTGGTATTGAGAAAGTAGCTAGACACAGTAGAGGTGGGGACTTTCAAAGATTATTTTTACAACGTGAGTTCTTTTGGATACTCTTAAGAACTCCTTGCTCTTCCAAACAAGTATTTTCTTAAAAATTGAGAGAGCGCAAATTCAAGGTGACCAGAAAAAATAAGAAAATAAAACACAAAATATTGCAATATGTTTCCACTGGTTTGTTAACACAGGAAGAGTAGGAAATGGTGCACTCACATTTCTCAAAGAGAAAAAGTGCAAACCACTACAAGGCACATCAGATATAAGGCCAGCAGGCTTGGTTTGCAGAATTAATCTCTTCAATAGCGTCAATAGCTTCAACAGCTCATAGAGTAGAGGTAACAAATGTTGCAGAAAGAAAAGGTCAAACAATAGTGCAGACGATCTAAATCTGTTTTTATAAAAGTTAAATAGTAAGAAACATCTGAATACACACTCACAGTGTTTTCATTGATCAATTGCATGCATGTTTCAAAATACTTTAAACAGAACAATGTAGCAGTGTTTACTGGAACCTCAATGCCATGTCCCTCCTGACTTGTCTCTGTAATTTCCGGTCTCCTACATTTCTGATTAAGTGAAATATGCAGCAGTGTCTCACAGGAACAGCAGCTGACGCATTTCGCTAGTTTAGCTTCATCAGGAGACTATTTCATGTACAGTAATTTATTGTGAAATCATATACCATATTCTATTACCCTATTGGTGCACTACTACAGTATGGTACTAAGATAAGCCACTTACTTCAAATGCAGACACACTGTCTGATGGACTAAGAGCCCTCAATATAGAGAGAAAGACATATAGACACATATATACTTGAGGTTTATCTTACCATAATAAAATATCTGAAATGTATCCCAAGTTACACAATTCAAAATATAAGTCTCGGATTTTTGGCATGCATATTTGATAATTATGAATTAGAAACAAAGGCCATACACTGCAATAATGTAGCCTCAAATAACGTGACTGACGATAACTGAAAATCGATCCAATCATAGACATAGTTAATCATTACGATAACTCTTTAATTATTTATTACATTAGATTAATCACGGTTTTTGATAACGTCAGCTTTAGTATTTGTTTCCAATTCATATGCAATATGCCAAATCGCATCCTAACTTTCCATTATCATCAATCATAGACATAGTTAATAATAACAACTTGTCGTTACATATTACATTTTTATTATTGGCTTTTTCAAGGTTGTGTCACTAGTCTGTAATAATTCAAATGAATGTGCATTATGTTTATTTCCCTTTTTGGGACTGATCCACTGATATCCACTGCTCAAAGAAACAGGCCAATCCGTGTCGGATAAGAATCATAATGAATAACCGTAATGTATTTCGTTTTTATTTCTGATAATGCATTTGGTTTCCATATACAATGCTACTGTATGAACATAATTTTAGTTCATTTAATTCCTTACAATGTTATTTGTTTAATTAGTTCATGTTGTCGTTACTGAAAATGTAATTTGTTGTTGAAATTTGGAATTTATAAAAACGTGTTGTGTAATAAACGTATCTTGTAATTAACAAAAACGGCACTGTAGGTGAATTACACAGAGTAAATACTGTGGCTTCTGATAAAAGTGGCCATCCCGTGAACCCCTCCAAGATCAGAACCATCAAGTGTCATGACGGATTGCAAAGGATTATAATAATTTTAATATCTCTTTGACTGTGTGCTCAAATCAGACAGAATCCTACTCGGAGCTCTGTCTACATAAATGGATGCAAAGTGTCTATTAACAACTCAACAAGTGCCAACAAATTGCAAAGTTTGACAAACTAGAAGTCACATCGCTGACTGTTCAAGCAGTCGATTGTTCTATAAAGGTTATATTCTAAATTACATATTATTTAATTAATTAATCAGAGATATACAGTATGATATACAGTATACAGTAAGATCTACTACTAGTAGTAGTAATAGTACAAGACTTGTTACTTGTTACTACTTACTAGTACTACCTAGTTATTTATTTATCACAACAAACACACTGCAGTGGTACTAATGTATAATGATTGATGAATAAATGTTGTAAAAAACAAAGAATAATAAAAAATATATCCAACCATTATTATTAATAATAATAATAATAATAATAATAATAATAATAAAATGAAATTGTAAATCATAAAAAAAACATGAGTGTTTTATATTTACATGCATTAAACTAATTTATTTTAAAAACAAATTGCGTGGGGGGAGGGGCTCAGCTGTATATTTTTATAGTTTATTGAAATAATAGTATGCTGGAGTCTGATATTAGATTTCATGATAAGGTTTACGAAGGATGGGCTAAAGCAGGGATGCGCAAATGGGTGGGGGCGCAAGATTTTATAGGGGTCGCAGAGTGAAGCAGGCTGGTGATAGAGGCAGGCGGGGGGGGGTGATAATGGTGGCGGGCTGCCGGAGTAAAGCAGAGGAGCAACCGGCAGAAGAGTTAGGAGTTGCACGGAGGCAGAGCAGGATAGCCGGGAAGGAGTTCGCCCCAGTGGTCCGACCCGGAAGTCTTTCTTACTTCCGGTGTCTATGCTGCACTCCTCCTCAGCTGTCCTGCTCTGCCTCCATGCAACTCCTATCTCCTTTGTTGGCTGCTCCTCTCCTTAACTCTGGTGGCCCGCCGCTGCGTACCATCATCTCTCCCACCTGCCTCTATCACCACCCTGTCTCACAGGTAGGCATGGAGGAGGAGGAAGGGGAGAGATGGAGGAGGGTGGAGGCCTGGGGGAGTGGGAGAGAGCTGAAGGGGAGAGAGCTGAGGGGGAGAGAGCTGAGAAGAGATGATGAGGAGGGATGATAAGGAGGAGCAGGGATGTGAGAGATGAGGAAGAGGGGGAGATATGAGCAAGGGGGAAGATGAGGGATGAGGAAAGATGAGGAGGAGGAGGAGAGGGAGTGAGGAGATGAGGAGGGGAGAGAGAGGATCAGAGATAGGATTAGGGAAAGGATGGGGGAGGGCTAAAAAAATTACAGTCAGTATAATCTTATACTACTATGCTGATTTATTTAAAAGTAAACCTATAACATTTGCCATGTTTTATTGTTTTAAAAATGATATAACGATTAATAAAAAAAAATGTGATTTGGATTACATCAGGCAGGGGGGAACCCGACTAATATCACGAATGAAAAGGAGGGCTCGGTGTAAAAAGTTTGCTCACCCCTGGGCTAAGGATTACTTTTGATTTAGAAGCAATTTTTTGGTCTCTAAACGCTTCTAACAAATCTTGCTATTTTCTCCTTTGCAAGATACGCCCCTT
Organism: Ascaphus truei; assembly: GCF_040206685.1. Lineage (NCBI taxonomy): Eukaryota > Metazoa > Chordata > Amphibia > Anura > Ascaphidae > Ascaphus > Ascaphus truei. The sequence goes on along the minus strand of NC_134486.1, from coordinate 51,671,905 downwards.
CTTATTTTCAACTATCAATAAAAGACTAATGCATGTCCTTTTTCTCTCCTTTTTTTATTACTGTACCAATCTTTTATCTGGCCTTCCTGCTCACACCTCTCTCTTTAAAATTGATTAAAAATGCTTGTAACAGGGTGTCTTCCCTGTTTGAGTAGTTTTGCAGGAAAACCCGTGTGGAGATCTTGAACCTAGCACTGAGCAGGTTAGTCCAGGACAGACTGTCCTAATTAAACTGCTCAGCTGGCTCGTTAACTGCTTTAAAAAGCCTGCAGAATTCACTGCAAAAGAGATCTCTGGCCCTAGATAACCTGGACTGCTGGAGAGATCAGAGGAACTTACTGATCTATGGCCAGGAAGGTACTGGACCACTATGGAGAGAAACTCTGCACAAAGGCTTATAGCAGCGGTGCGCAAACTGGGGGGCGCGCCCTCTTGGGGGAGCGCAAAATTATGTAGGGGGGCGCAAGATTATGTAGGGGGGGCGCAGGCTGTGTGTGTGTGTGTGTGTGTGTGTATATGTGTGTGTGTGTGTGTATATATATATATATATATACAGAAGAAACACACAGCGCAAATCTAAACAGTTAGTTCCTGTGGAGGATAATATTCACACCACTATATAGAGCCAATGATATGAATGGGGTACATACCCTGGTTCACCTCTAACCCTACACACTGCAGCTAGTTTAGGTCTGCGGCTCCACAATCGCCGCCTTGGAGATCTGTAGAAGAGTGACCTAAGCGCAATTGAGACAGGGAAGAAAGGGTACACAAAAGGGGGATCATAGGGCAGTATATCTATAAATGCATAAATATTAGGATGGTAAAATATGCGCTTACACTGATCGGATAAGTAAGAGCCTGTAATCCTCTCAGGGACTCACGATCGTAGCTGTAAAGGGCTTATCTGCAAACTGCTGGATCTTCCAAAATTCTTCTTTACAGGCAATCAGCTGCAGCTACTCCAGGTGCTCCTCGTCTCAGGCACTCACGTCTCACTATGGATGAATCTCACAAGAGGGGGGGGGGAGGGAGGGGGGGGAGGAAATAATGGAAGGGAACAAAATATGTGTAAAACCTTTTAATCTAAAAAAGACTTGTTAAAATACAGGTGATCAACTCACATTTTGTGAGAAAACAACAGGCAGTAGAGAGTATTTAGCGAGTCTCTCACACTCGTGTAGAATTGCCGGTTACCAGTCCTCTCTGCAGTCTCTGCAACTTCCGTACCACGTGATCGAGCGTGGCGTGTGACGCTGCGTGTGACGTGGCCCGGCTCTCGCGATGTTACAGTCTGTCAATGCAGGGAATCAATGCCGGAACTCCTCGTGAGTGATTCACACAGGCTTCTCGGCGTCTCTCTCTCACTGCTGCTATTCCAAGCTGGCCCTACGCGTTTCTCCCAGAGGGCTTCGTCAGGGGCTGCTAATAGCTCACTAATCCCTACCAGGGTATTTATATGTACCTCCCCAAGAACGATTGGCTCAATCTTAATTAACTTCATTTAATACGTGGAACGTGATTGGTTGTTACTTTGACAGTGTATAACAATTAAAGTCGCTGCATATGGCAGCTCCTAACACTGCTTCTGTTTTATTTTACTGAATAATTGCGAACAGGAACTTTTTTATACCTTTTTGTTCTGTCACTTTCATACTCATGTGCGCTGCGCATGCGCTAAGACGTCGCCTTTGACCATATTGTGACCGCATCTGCTGTGTGTGTCTCCATGACACTTTTGGTAAATATTTATTTATTTTCATTTAGCAATGCTACCACGCGCACCGCTCAAGTGTCATGACATGATTCTTTCTCAACTTAGTGTACGCATTGATCGCTCGCGTCCTCAAGGAACTCTCTTTATATATTTATTTCTTGTAGTTGCTACGCATGCTGCGCATGCGCGCTACTATTGTTTATTGCCGTAATGGTTCCCAAGATACGGGAGACGCCACCCGACACTACCGCTTCCCTGTGTTGACGTCAGAATTGATTGGCTAGTGACTACAGCCGTTCAGCATCACGGCCCAGCCTATCAGGGATTTGTTTGTTACTTGGTGGTGGGTATATATGTTTGTCAGATCTTACTATGTATAGAGCACTCCCTTGAGAAAGGTCCTGTGTCTAGGACCGAAACGTCGGGCAATTGTGCCAGTTTTTTCTTCTGAATACACGCTTTTTTTGTACTTCCTGAGTGTGCTGTCTCTTTCTTGCTTCGTTATCCTGGGATCCTGGATTTACTTGGTAAGGAGTTTATATATATATATATATATATGTGTGTGTGTGTGTGTGTGTGTGTGTGTGTGTGTGTGTGTGTGTGTGTGTGTGTGTGTGTGTGTGTGTGTATATATGTATGTATGTATGTATGTATGTATATATGTGTGTGTGTGTGTGTGTGTGTGTGTATATATGTGTGTGTGTGTTTGTGTGTGTGTGTATATGTGTGTGTGTGTGTGTGTGTGTGTGTGTGTGTGTGTGTATATAGGGACTGCAGTGTGTGTGTGTTGGTTGTGATTGAGTGTGTGTTGTGTCTATGTGTGTTGTGATTGAGTGTTGTGTGTGTTGGTTGTGGTTATGTGAGTGTTGGTTGTGTGTGTTGTGACTGTGACTTTGTGTGTGTGTGTGCTGTGCCTGTTGGTTGTCTGTCAGTGTGTGTGTTGTGATTGAGTGTGTGTGTTGGTTGTGATTGAGTGTTGGGTGTGGGTGTTGTGATTGAATGCAGCGGTGCACAAACTGAGGGGGGCGCGCCCCGGGCGCAAGATTATTTAGGTGGGGGGCTTGCGGCAAAATCTGGGTACGCAGGCAAAAAAGATGTGCGTGCGCGGGCGGCCAAACAGAATAGTGCAGGTGGCGGCCACGTGATACGGAGGTACGGGGGAGGAGCACGCCCCAGCACTGTTATGTCAAACTCCCCTCCTTCCGGTGTCTGCCCTACAATAGCGCTGTGTTCCTGCTCTCCTCCGCTGGCAACCTGCTTCGCTGCGATCCTCTGCAAGTGAAAGGGTCGGCTGCCACTATATCAATCATACTATGAATGTACAGAAATAATTAAAAAAAGTGTAAACACTTCCCCGCTCGTGCTTGCAAAATGATGCAGAACACGCTGTGCTCATGCTTGGAGAGTTGGTGATGTCACCACTCTCAGAAGCAGCGTGGACACAGCCTAATTTTGCAAGAGCGAGCTGTTGAAGTACAGTATGTAAGTATTTAGGCTGCGCTTATAGTGCCGGCGACGCAACATCGCCTGAAAACAAATGCATTATCGCCGCCACAATCCATGGCCTGGTCGCCCACGCCGCCGCCACAAAGCAAAATACAACTTATGCTAGCGTCGCCGTCGCAGGCACTATATGCGCGGCCTTAGGGCTCGTTCAGGGAGGCAGCTGAGGACTCGGGGGGGGGGCGTGCGGGAGGCAGTGCTGGGAGTTTGCTGGGAGACATGTGATTATCCCCCAGCAGACTTTTCATCGTTGGGGAGGGGGCAGGGCTACAGACGGCAGGGTAAAGTATCCAAGCTGCAGTCATGAAATCATTCTGAAGAATGATTTCATTGGCTGCCTTGGTCCCTGTGACGCTGCTTCAGCTCCAAGAAACGAAATTTTCGTTTACTGAAGCTGTCGTCAGCGGCAACGCCTGGCTTCGGAGGCAGGGCAGTTGCTACCCTGACAACAAGTATTCAAATTGAATACTTTGTTGCTCACGGCAGCACGCACGTCAGCACGCCCGCCCTCCGAAGCCAGCACCTTGAACGAGGCCTTAGACATATTTGTATTTACATTGTATACCGTTTAATAAGGTTTTTTTTTAATGTGATTTTGATTACATCAGGCAGGGGGGGGCCGAGAAATTTCATGGATTAAAAGGGGGGCTCGGCATAAAAAGTTTGCTCACCCCTGGCTTATAGAACCCTACCCCAGAACAAGGTAACTGACCTCCACTCTGTTTACTATATGTGTTGTTGGTAAGGGGCCTAGCCCCCCAACCCATCTTGAAAAAGGAGAAAGCCTGAGGTACCGGGCAGGGAGATATGCAAATGATTATACCAAGTATATTTAAATAACTCCCATCCCACACTTCCGAAAATAATTTCCATACCAACTATATAGAGTTGATAAAAAACCCAAGGCACCAACCTAATGATTAAAATCATCTACAACCCAGCAGGACTAAAACCCACAACCACTGCTTCTCTTGGCCACAGCTATAGCAGTGTGCGCTAAACCAGCTGACGGGTAGCATCACTGTCACATCATACTTTTGAGCTGCTCACTGCTCACATAGCTAATCTAGCAGGTATCTCAGGTGTGCTCCAGAAGGATCATTAAACTATCAATCAGGAAGTGCAAGTATTCTGCTTTTAAAGGAAGCCGGAGGGTGGAGGGTTGAGGGGGGGGAGGGCGGTAGAGGGGGGAGGTTAGCTAATACTGGTATGAGCACTACATGATGGATATACACAAAGGTGGCTGTGGTATAACAGAACAGGGACAAAAATATTAACTGTTCTATCGTCCTTAGTGCTAGACATATTCTGAATTGAAAAACTTCAGGACGTGATTCCACTTGCTTCCCACAGCACATAAAGTGTTTTGGGTTGCAAGGCTAAGGCAGGGGAGCGCAAAACATTTGCTGCTGTGTCACCCTGTCTTGCTTGCCCCAGTTCTTGCGCCCCCCTACCTTGCATCCGCGTCAAATGACGCTGTGGTGCCATGTCACGGCGTCATTTGACGTGTGTAACGTCATGTCACATGGCCCCACGGCATCATTTGACACCGCGTTGCCATGGCGATGTGTCACACAGCCGGCAGAAGCAAGGTCAGTGGAGTGTTGCAGGGGCCTCACGCGATCCCCCAGCATTTGTATTGTATTGTATGTCTTTATTTATATTGCGGCAAAAGTGTACTCAGCGCTTCACAAAGAATACAGTACAGGGAATTATAATAATACAATAAGTGCAGCAAAATCAGAAAATCAGACAATTTAATTTAAATGCCTTGGGGAAGAGCGCAGGGCCTCTGCAACCACCCGTGTCCCCCCAGAAAAATCTCCCGCCCCCCTGTTTACGCACTGCTAAGCTAAGCCACCTTAGGTATGGTGTATGGTGTAAGACCCCACAGGATCAGAAGTGGAACCCACATAACCTGTTATTCAGAACAGCTCTAGGATTAACAGTATGATTAAATTTGAATACTATGGGGCCTATGCCACTTATCAAGCACTTATCGCCCAAAATGCCTACTGCTATTCAGTAAGCGGTGATAAGTGGGTGATAAAAGACTGAATCGCTCAAAAAAATTGCTCATAAAAAAAATCACAGAGGCAGCAGTAATAAGTCACTTATCGCCGCTTTTCGGCATATTCATAAACTCGCGCATTTCTAGTAGCAGTGATTAGGCTATGAATGCCTATCGCCGCTCTAGAATGGTGATTTTATCACAAAATCCTCATGCCAGAAAAAGTTGGCGTGAAGGTGTTGGAAACTTGCAGAGAAGCGGCGAGATGGGGTCCCTGAGGCTATCTGCTATGGTAATGAAGTTTACTGTAAATGCATTTTTCCTGCATAGGATTGATGACGGGAATCTCTGGAGCTGATATCCATTAATATTAGCACCAGAGACCCCTGGCATGAATCCTATGCAATAAAAATGCATTTTCAGTAAACTTCATTACCATAGCGGATAGCCTCAGGGACCCCCTACTTCCCGAGATACAGGCCCTGTTATGGGGTGCCGGTATCGTCTATGCATTTAAATGTCTGCATCACGTGACCATGGGAATAAAATGCATAGGAGATACCAGCACCCCATAACGGGCCTGTGTCTCAGGAAGTAGGGGGTCCCCGAGGCTGAAACATATGCGGTTCAGCTCAGGAGACCCCCTGCTCATCTAAACTATTAATAAAATGAAAAATTATACACATACATTTCGGACGAGATTTGCACAGGGAGAGACGGCTCTCTCAGAGCAGCTCTCTCTGCAGCAGATACAACTCGCCGGGTTAGGCCTTTTCAGGGGGTGGTTCATCAGATCACCTGCTAATCGCCCGTTTTGTGAATTTTGCTATGACAGGTAATCAAGGCTTTCTGAATACCGTGACAGCAACGCTCATAAAAACGGTGATTTAAATGGCCCAGCGATTTTTTTAATGAACCTTTAGTGCATAGGCCCCTGTGTCTCCTTCAATACTTATCTAATTAATTTGGACTAGTGTAGCCGGTCCTCCCTGTCCCAACCTCACATTGGGTCTCCTCAGGGAACTCTCACTCAGGCTATAGGGACTTTGGTGGTGCATACCTGCAGGTAACAGGAGGGCCTGGGTCTCCCACGATGTCAGGGGGGATAACAGGACAGGCTTCATCTGGGGTTGTGCCCGAATTCTTCTTAATGATGCAGCACCTCCATCTTGTGCAGCCCCCAGGTGTATGGGGTGGAGTATCTGCAAAAGAGTTAGCTCCCTCTCCTCCCAATATACTCCACTCTCAGGCAGGAGGTAAAACAAAAGGGTTCTTTATTGTCCTGATTGGTAGAAGCAATAGCACAGCACACAGCACTTAAGCAGAAGGGTGTTCACCACCAGGATGATCTCTAGACACCCTAAGGGAGAGCCTTTTTGCGTACCAGAGCCCTGGTAGCTTAATTTGAACCCACCATCCTCTTTCTTAACTGCAGAGGAACCACCTCTCTCCAAGACTAGAGAGGAACACACTAAACTCTGACACTCAGAACCTGCCAGACTAAAACAGGAAGAGGTAATCCTTTAAGTACAGATCCAGTAGTCCCACCCCTGTGCCTTTGACTGACACAAAACATGAGCACTACCTTCTCTGACCAACTGAACCACAGTGGTTGGGACAAACCCATTTTAACTCCTGGCAAACCTGCCCTTACCAGGGATTAATTGCCAGGAGGAGGAAAGAATAATAGCCCAAACCTACCAGGGCTATACTAGTAAATGGTATTATTACATGTCTCTAAGGTTTTCTGTAATACTATATGTTTAGTTAAAGGACTGCAACAAGTTATTCCCAAATTATTCCTTTAAGTCCCTCTGTAAAAGTGACACTGAATGCTGTAATAGCACTATGGTCAGCAATGTGTGTTAAAGAGGTTTTTTGACAGATGTGCAGCCTGTGTTGTGCTTGAAGGGGCTCTGCCATGGCATTAATGAATCCTTCACTTTTTTAATTCTCACTAAATGAAAACAAGTGAAATGACAATGTCACAACTGTTGTTAAAGAAAATGATAATAGGAATAATTGACAGAACCAAACATTAGGGCCCAGTGCGGAAAATCTATAAGTAGCTGACACCACATACATCCATACAGTTGACTCAATAGTTGGCCAAAGCACATACCTGGACATACACTTAGCTCTAAGCAATGCTTTGTCCAGCTAAAGCTTGATGGGTGCAGTATGCTACAAAGATGATATTACTTTCTGAAAAAAAGTTTTAAAGGGCAAGTAGTTTGAGCATTAATACTGTTATGTTTTTACTCACATTTTTCAATATGGCAAAACAGAGACCTACCTGTTTTTATAGCAGCTTCTCTTTTGCTTACATTACCAAATACTAGTCTGGTACTATAAATTTTAGTCACCTTCTAAGCTTGGCTTGTTTACTGACTGAATGGCTTTGCTTATTTGGCTGTATCAAAGAACAAAGATGCAAAGGTGTGACTTTCTGGGATTTTAAATATGATAACACTCCTTAGTTTTAACCAGGATGGGGTGGAGATGGAAGAGAACGTTAAAAATGAAGCCAAACAGAACGTCTCTATCTTCCAGAAATCCCAATAATATACTGTAATAAAAATTAATGAAGAGAAAATAAAATCCAGACATTTCAATTCATTACTTCTTTTCAACTTTGTAACATAATCTGTGTTTTACGATGTTTACATTGATAAAAAAAAAATGAAGTAAGTTATTCTTGAGGGACCCATGAAGTGCTGGTTGAATTAATCGAATGCTTTCATATATACAAGCCATGTTTTTCCTTTTAAATATGAATCTCACTTACATAGGTTCACAAAATAAGTACCAGCTGAGCCTTGCATTGATTTGATTCAAAGTAATTCACTGGTTTTGCTAACCTAAATAATCCATTAACAATTCTAGTAGTTTTTAACCTGTTTACGAGGAAAGGTAGTCACAGTTTTAGGGGCGGTGGGATCACATAGATATGATGGGTTATTGTCAATTATTGTTACTCTGGGATGATATAGACATCATATAAACAGCCAGTGGTGAGTATTCTAAAGATGCTGCTCAAAATTAGGCTTGAGTTTATTTAACAAACTTTTTTACGAGAAATATTAACCAGGTCATGCTTGTGGACTGGGTGAATGTCTTGTAGTAATAGTTACATAATTACATAGTTACATAGTAGATGAAGTTGAAAAAGGACATACTGCACTGTATGTCCATTGAGTTGAACCTATGTTAAGTTTTGTCAACAGATACTTATCCTATATTAGTGTTTACACTATTTTGATCAAGAGGGAGACAAACAGAAAACCACAGTGAAACATCACCCACTGATACAGTGGGGCCTATGCACTAAGCTACGTTAAGTAGCGCTGAAATGGGTTACATCGATCGGCCGCAAAAGGCTGAAGCCATAAGCGCTATTCACTAAGGCTGTTTGGCACGTTTACGGCCCGCCTTGCCCAAAAGGGCCATATCGCGCGATCACCTTCTTCCCCCCATGATATCTTGCTTAAAGTTAGATAGCACGATAACTATTGTAAACAAAGCAGCCTGTAAGAACTGCATGGAGACGCTGCGTCTCAATGCACGGCTCTTACAGGCGATCGTGCTGTACAAATATGATTTTTAATACTAGTGTACATGAGCAGGGGTTCTCCAGAGCTGAACCGCATTGGTTTCAGGTCCGAGGACCCCCTACTTCAGGAGATATAGGCCCCGTTATGGGGTGCCGGTATCCCCTGCAGAATTTAAATGTCCCGGTCACGTGACGCGGGAGCTTTAAAGTGCAAGGGATACCGGCACCCCATAACGGGGCCTGTATCTCCTGAAGTAGCTATCTGCTATGGTAATGAAGCTGCATTAAAGTACATTTTAATAATAGTGTGCGGGAGCAGGGGGTCCCCTGAGCTGAACCGCATTGATTAATGCCTCAGAGACCCCCTGCTTCCCGAGTTAAAGACGCGACATGGGCTCAATAAAGATGGCGTCCACACTGGCATCCGATGCCCTATACCAGGGCCTGTAACTCAGGAAGCAGGGGGTCCCTGAGCCACAAATCAATGCGGTTAAGCTCAGGGGACCCCCTGCTCCCGCACACTATTATTAAAAATACATTAAAGCAGCTTCATTACCTTAGCGACTATCCGCTAAGGCAATGAAGGGGTTAAGGCATGTTTATTGGGGACAATTGCTCCCAATAAACATTGCTATATACAACACACATCCCCCCTGCCCCCTAACACATACACACTACAGAAATGGGCAAAATTACTATTATCCATACAGTATATGGATAATAATGCATTTGCCCATTAAATTTACATGAATCACAATAAATACATTTTGTTTACACCCTTGTCTGGCACCCACGCTGAAGGCCACCTTTATTTTCCTCCCCGTCCATACACTGGGGTGCTGAAAAATATACACAATAAGAAAAAGTGCCAAACTAATGTCCCCTAACCCCTTAATGACCTTAGCGGTTTATTTGTACAGTGGCTTCATCATGTATATATATATATATATATATATATATATATATATATATATATATATATATATATATATATATATATATATATATATATATATATATATATATATATATATATATATATATTATATATATATATATATATATATATAATACTGAGTTAAGTTCTGGTGAGTAAAAAAAGTGACAAAAACCCTCCACAGCAAAGCAAATATGCAAATGTAAATACAACTGTATGCTCATAAATGGTTTTTGAAGCAAAAAGTGGCACTGTGTGCTCATTTGCATGTCATTTCCCAGAGTCCCTTGCTGCAGTGGAAGTGCTGTGTGCTGGGTGATAATGGGGAAAGGCGGGGTTGCAGACCTGCCTAAGACATGCAGATGAGCATACAGTTGTATTTACATTTATATATATATATATATTTTTTTTTTTTTAATTATATATATATATATATATATATATATATATATTGGCTCAAGTACCATGTGACAGGCTTTAAATGACGTCACATCTGTTCTCCCCAAAGCCTCTGTCACATGGTCAGAGTTGGGATGGAGTTCTACGCTCTGATTGGCTACCGTACCATGTGAAGCCGGCCATCTTTCTTTTCATGACGTCATCTTAAAGGCAATTGAAGCACAGCCATTCTGATTGGCTGTGCTTTCATTGCCTTTAAATGACGTCATCAATATTTTTTTGGTCAGCCAAAGCATATGGTTTTCACGGCCCAATCAGGACCGTGAGAACCATATGATGAAAACGTGACGTCATAGGCCTATAATAGCCTAAGTCGTCTTATTTTGAAGCTAGACGGCGAGGAGGAAAGACCTCCTATAGAAGAAAGAAGATCAGGGCGTGGCGGATGAAGATAAGAAGACACAGAAGAAGACAGAAGAAGACAGAAGAAGACAGAAGAAGACAGAAGAAGTCAGAGAAGACCCCCACTATGGATTACAAATAGAAGAAAGAAGATACAGACACTTGTGGATTGTAAGGGTTTATTTTTTTAGTTCCTGTTGTTGGATTACCTGTTCGAGAGCTTCCGGTTCCCCTTGATTTCGGTGAGTGGTTCATCTAATGGTAAGTAAACAAAATAAATGTATTTTATTTTTATTTTACAGGTTTTTTGGATTTTTTTTCATGACGTCCATTTTTTATATGTCCCTTTATTTGCCCTGAATTTATGTATATAACTATGGATATACATACGTACAGGACAAGTCAGTGGTTGTATTGTATGTTGATTTTTAATGTGATTTAATTGTTTTTGATGCTCTTTTATTGCACCAGTATTTATGTCAGTAAACTATAGATGGACATACATACAGGTATAATAAAAACTTGTTGGCTTGCCTTGTTTGGATGTTTTTTTGGAATTGCAATTTGCTGCTTTGTGTAAAAATGTGTTTCTAATGTACATTTCTTTTTTTCAAATGTTTATTTAAAGGCTGTTTGCTATAGATTATTTTATTGGCTTATTTTTGGAATATAGATTTAGTTTGTTGGTTACTTTGACATAGATTATTTTTCACAATGGTTTGTTTGTAGGATTTGAAGTGTGTAATTGATTTGGATTGTAATTGATTGGTGATTGGATTAATTGATGGTAATTTAATTGTGTTGATGCTTTGTTTTTTTTTAATGATTGTATTTGTATCATGTTTGGATTAGTGTATTTGATTTGGAGCATTGGTTGACATAGTATACATAATGCACAGATTAATTGTATCATGTACACATTGTCAAATTGAGTGTTTGTATTTGTATTTCTTAGATATTGATTTTGCTTGGTGCTGTTTGATATTGGGAGAGATTTGTATTTGGCCATGTACAGTACTTATCTGTATATTGGTTAATCATGCATATACAGTATACATATATATGTATACATATATACAGTATACATATATATTATAATATGTATATACATATATATATATATATGGTATATCAGTATTGCTTGACCTGAAGAAGAGAGGATAACTCTCGAAAGCTTGTCCTATGACATAAATTGTTAGTCCAATAAAAAAGGTATCATCGAATACTGAAGAACTAATTTATTCTGCACTATCGCAACTGGACTAACACGGCTATTTTCTGCTTTATATATATATATATATATATATATATATATATATATATATATATATATATATATTTATATAATATATATATATATATATATATATAATGAAGCCACTGTACAAATAAATGGGAAAAGGGTAGGTATCAGGTCAGGGTGGCTTTACCCCTTAATGACTGTAGCAGTTAATAACCGCTAATGTCATTAAGGGGTTAGGGGACATTAGTTTGGCTCTTTTTCTTTTTGTGTATATTTTTCAGCACCCCAGTGTATGGATGGGGAGGAAGATGCGGATGGCCTTCATTGTGGGTGCCGGACAAGGGTGAGTACAAAATGTATTTATTGTATTTATTGTGATTAATGTATATTTAATGGGCAAATGCATTATTATCCATATGTGGATAATAGTAATTTTGCCCATTACTGTAGTGTATGTGTTAGGGGACGGGGGTATTTTTTTAGAGTATTGTTTATTATTTGGGGGCACACCATTGGTACCGGAGGCCCGCGGACGGCAGCGGGGACCCCAGGATGCCCCCAGATGCCCACGGGGACCCCCCGGGGACCCCCCCGGGGACCCCCATTGTCCCTTGGGGATCACACGGGCACCCCCGCGGGCCTGTTGTATGGATGGTGTGCCAGCAAAAGGGTAAACAAAGAATTTTTTTCTAAGTCCAGCTCCTTTTGCGCCTGACTTTAGCTGGTGCGTTGGTTTGGCGCGTTTTTTAAGGCCGATTCACCTAGCACTTCTTAGTGAATCTCCTGGACTGGCAAAAAGCAGCGCAATAGCCTGATCGTGCGCATTTTGCGCCGAGGGCTGAAAAAAGCCCTTTTAAGAGCGATAAAGTGTAGTTATCACTGCTTAGTGAATCTCAATGCAGCCTTATCGGTCGTAAAGGGTACTTTGCGCTCTTAAAGCCACTTAACGGAGCTTAGTGAATCGGCCCCTCTATCTCATAAAGGGAAGAAATAAATTCCTTCCTGTCTCCAATAATGGCAATCAGATTTCTCCCAGGATATTTCCCATGTTTACTTATTTGGTTTATCCCAGTATACAGTACCTTACCTTTCTAAGATGTTCAACCTTTTTTTTGAAGATTGTATTTGCCATCAGTCTCTATGGGTAATTAATTCCACATGTAACTGTCTTTACTGTAACAAACTCTAGTTAGCTTTAAATAATGTGGACATGCCAGACCTTCTCAATGCAGGACTCCATTGTTATGTGTCTTGATTATTCCTAATGGTATTTATCCATTAGTGATGGGTGAAACCTTTTCCCAAAGAAAGTGAATGGTGCAAGTTTGGGATGTTTGCAGCTGGCTTAAAAGTTTCAAATATGTCCAAGCTTTGTGACTTGGTTTCAGTACTCTTTTAGTGAAACTTGCAAAGGCATAACTCATTCAGATAAACAAAAACATTTTTTTTTTAAAAACCCCGATATTTTGCTGGTGAACTTTAGAAAAAAAAACCTCACTAGACGTTTTGCTAAAGCAAAGTATATGACAGATTTCCACATTCATATTATCCATATGAATTGGCCATGTTAATATAACCACATTTTAAAACTGGTGTATTGTCCCGTTTATGAACAATATTAAGTACTGCATTAAATGTTTCGAAGACATGGCAGATATTGCCTAGCCTACAGCAAAAGGGTATATATTGATATATTTAATTTCTAGTACAGAAAGTACAGTAAAATTCTATGAAAGTCATTTTTTAATCCATTTTTAAATTAGATAATAAAATATACACTGATCACTTGTTTTATATATGTTTTAAACATATTGAAATCATATATTGAACAACATTCAAATGTTGATAATGCATTATTTTCTTTAAACTTGTACATTCTCAAATGTTCTGCCCTTCTGCCTTTTATGTATTATGTGTAATCTATATGATTGTCACGTGTATTACTGCTGTGAAGCGCTATGTACATTAATGGCGCTATATAAATAAAGACATACATACTGTACATAGTGAAAAGAAAAAAAGGCAGCGCTATATTCTAAAAACACAAAAAACTGCTAGCTGCCTGTGATATAACTCTGACCCCTGGTCAGACAACTGAACATGGAAAGAATGTTATATCTGTGGCGCTCTGCACAGGTGACAAACTATAATAAATTAATAAAAGTATTATACAACCAGTATCAGTGGTGTGGCCCGTCCAGTGAGGTGCTCCACGTGGTGATAAAGTGCATGAAAAGATAATAAAAGAAATTCATAGCATAATACTGCATAAAACAACAAACGCCAAAGCCAGCTGATCATCCTAAGAGGGGATACTCTTTGAAATATCCACCGCCTGTTACCTCCTTGCATTCGGTAAGCAGGTACTTTTACCGGAGTATGAGTGTCCAGACGGGACCTTTTTTATATGTATTTTATCCATGATGTGTCTTAATTAAATGCTTGTTTTATTACTTATTGTCACCTGTTGTTCTCAGCATTTGTCTTATGTCTGTTATATGTTGGTTTGTTGTTTTATGCAGCATTATGCTATGAATTTCTTTTATTGTCTTTTCATGCACTTTATCACCACGTGGAGCACCTCACTGGACGGGCCAAACCACTGATACTGGTTGTATAATACTTTTATTCATTTATTATAGTTTGTCACCTGTGCAGAGCGCCACAGATATAACATTCTTTCCATACATACTGTACATACTTATTTTTTTCCTAATATCATAGGTTTCAATTTTCTTCCCTACGAAATGTATTTCAATTTGTGTCCGTTCTTCTTTCCTTATTAAACTTGATAAATCCCTTGTTTTTGGAGTAATAGTGCCACCTACTTGTAGAACAAGATAATCATCTGTTAAAATGTATGCAGTTTATTTTACTTTATTATAGTTTATTTTAATATTTGTATTGCTTGTATCAAATATGCTTTCATACTTGATAGTCAAGCTGTTATACACATACATTTAACAGTGAGACAATTCTTATTGTGAACTACGGCAATTAATATACTGGGTTCTATACTTAAGGCCAATTTATTACGAAGTAGTAGAGTGGTAATTGAAATGGTGCAGAAGGGTTGCTGTTTAATGGCAGTGTCATACAGTGGTTAAACTGAAGACAAGGATTCTGAGGTTTTGGGGGCATGTGAAAGGCATGCAAAACGTTTCTTATTTTTACTGTACCTTGTATCGTGGGTAGTTTTGTCACTTTTGTAATTACCCACCATTGTGTGCGGTTTTAAGTAACTACTACTGTAAGATCACCTTGCATAATCAGTAACCCAGCTTACATTTATGTACAGTATCCAAAGGGATAAAACGGTATCTGAATTTGGTTTTTCTCTTTAGGCACTTGCTTAAATCAAGCTATTCTGTACAAGCTATGCAACACAGTACAAACGTTTTCGTTTAAAATGGGTAGAAACCTCAGTGTGCTCATTTTTATGTTAATATCCCAAATCCTTCTTTAGAGATTAACCACTGAATAGCTTGTAACAATTTGGTTGAAGCAGACTCTGGGGACCTGGACCAGATATAGAAATGATTTATTGAGGTCTTCTTCCTTGGTGACAACATTATCTCTATTTCTCTCTCTTTATCACACATTTATCTAATTTTTTTGGTACCTCTCTATCTCTAAACCACTCAAATAATACCCATTCTCTTTAGTGATAATTCCCTAACAGTCATCCTGGAACATATCAGTTACACTAATGTTCCTGGTAGAGAAAAGTGCCTTTTGGGGGGTTTAAGTACAAACATAGGCTTGGCCCTTCCCATCTGGGCCCAAGGCAAAACATCTTTTCCACTTCAAGCTTGGGTTAGGGATGACATACCACAAGAAGATGTGATATTGCTGTGTTTTCCACCTTTAGGCATCATGGGTTTAGGTTCTCTCTGCAATTTTGCGGCAGCTAGTGGAGGAGAGAATGGCAGGGAGTAGGGGGGACTCAGGGAAGAACTGGCAGTCAAGCAGTTGTGGGCCAAAAGCCCCAACATGGAAAATATAAAAAATGCAATGTGTTTTTTTTAAGGGCATTCTGGTTTTATATTGTTGTCAGTGACTGCAAGTACACTATTGAGAGGCAGTGAAAGTGGAGACAGGTGCATATATCGAGAGAGAGATATTATTTAGGTGGGACCAATATGACTAAAATGTGTTTTTTCCTTAAGTGGACAGGGACTATACCAGCATCTGAAATGTTTGTTTAATAAATACAGCATTACTTCTACACAAAACCAGTGGAGTGATTTTCAATTATCTATACAACTATACCAATTAATTTCCACTTGAGTTACTGCCCTTAATTTACCTTAGGGTATATTATACCCATGAGAGCAGATATACCAGCTTGTGACTAGTCTCACTACTAGGGTGCCAGGTGGCTTGTCCAAAAATACTGGACACAAAGGTGAAAAATATGGCGTGGTCAAAAAGTTGGTGGGGAGGTATGTTATTTATAAATTCTCAGACCATTACGTAATTTTTTCTAAATTGCACTCCACGTATGCACCACTAGCAATTTAGACTATTCCATAAAAAAATCTGGGGAGGGGTTTGGGGATTGAGCGACCTCCCAGCATTTTTTACAAAATAGAATATGAAATAGTGCAAATTGGTGCATACGTGGAGTGAAATGTAGAAAAAAATTACATAACAGTCAGATCATTGATAAATAACATACCTGCAGTCAAACATGGTGAGCTATACTGATCTTAATGCGTATTTTCCACTACTTACAAGATTGTTGCAACCCCCCTCATCCAACTCTCACCACCCCTCATCCTCTCACCCCCCTCCCTCATCCTCATCCCCCTCATCTTCACCCCCCTCATCCTCTCACCCCTCCTCCATCTCTCACCCCTGCTCATCCTCCTCTCACCCACCTCATCCTCCTCTCACACCACCACCCCCTCCTCCTCCTTCTTCCTCACGTATCATTTATTTAATGTCTATAGTACTACAGTATTCATATACATTTCCAGTTGGGTTTACCCTATTTATTTTCCATAGGATATATCATACTTTGATGGCTACAGACTATACTAGTATCTGACTTGTCTCACTACCAGCACAGTGCTAATACAGCACCAATTCATTACCATATGGGTTAGTACTATATGTTTACCTTGAGCTTTACATAGATAAAGGTAATACGATAAGGGTACAAATGGACTTCTGCAAATAAGTTTATTCGCCACAATAACTTATAAGTCAGTTTCTGTCATCATCTCACGTCATCATCATGCGTTATTGGACTGACCAGGATGGTCATTTATGTGTTGGAGCACCAGCGTTTGTTTATTTTCTGATTTTATTTTATAAGAGTGATTAAAACCTTTTCTATACTACTTTTATCTTAAAACCAGCATCTGACTTTTCATACTGCACAAGTGTGTGTACAGCAGCCAGACATTCACAGTTGGGGTATTGACTCCTAGTTAAATGTTTTGGGTAGTGTGTCTGTCCAGTGAAGCCCAGCGGGTGTAACTACTGTGAGTAACTCTTCACTTTGGTGCAATAATATCTGTACCCTAATATATCACATATTACCTGTGTTTCTAGTCTCAATCTCTACCACTGTGTCTTATTTTACATCTGCCAGCCAGTTGGGACATTACCACATTGTTTTATAGTTCAGGTCTTCAGAGGTATTTTTCTAGAGAACTGTGTTTTATTGTGTATAACCACTTACAGTACACCTCAAGGTGCAATTAGACCTTGAGTAGTTTTTCATTGATTCTGCACTGTGCATACAGAAAATAGTTCAGTATTTAACACCAAAGACATCACATTGGGTTAATTGCCCCAATCAATCCATTCTAGTTTGTTATTATTAAAATATGTTGTATTCCTCAGAATGGTGTTCTAGGGAATGATAGCAATGGACCACAGCAGAATATTAAAAACTCACTAAAATACAAAACACCCACAGACAACATTAGGAAAGCAGAGTTATTGTTAATTGTATTACTGTGTCTGTGATACAATAATATATACTTACTTTGTCTATCACCTTACACCATATATAAGTCCCTTACTACCCAGTTTCCAAACAAGTTCCCATGCGCAACGGTTTTCTTCTCTCTAACTCTGAAAGTGGTGATGATATGAAAATCAGAAGTCCATATCATCTAAAAACTCATAGGGACCTATTCTAGTAGCTTTGATAAAAATCACTGCTATATCGAACGTTTTGGCATAACCTACCTCACGGTCTGATGTTTGTGTTATCACGCTATTCAGAAAGAGTTATTGCAAGTCAGATACCGTTAGGTAGGAAAATGCCAATACTGCTTGGAATAGCAGTGTCTTTTGCTCTATCTTTTCTAATTTCTGCCCCTGAGATCTCCCTGCAGTCTGTAAGAGCTGCACAGAGAGAACAGCATCTCCCTGCACAGCTCTTACAGGCGATTGCACTGTTGTTATTTTAATAACACGTATTAAAGCATTGGGTCTCCGGAGCAGAACCACATTAGTTTCAGTCTCGGGGATACCCTGCATCCCAAGTTAAAGGCCCTGGTATGAGGTGCCGGTACTGTTGTGCCGGCGAGTATTCTAAAACAAATCTGGGGCAATCACCAACAAGACCCAGGTACATGCTGGGTACATGCTGGGTATATGCTGGGTATATGCTGCCACATTTCAGTGACATTTCTGCAGACAGACTAATGGCCCATCGGATTAAAAGCAGGGGTCCCTGGCAGTCCCATTCTAACTGAATGGGATTGCCAGGGACCCCTGCTGTGTTAATCCGATGGGCCATTAGTCTCTGCAGAAATGTCACAAAAATGTTGCAGCATGTACTCAGCATGTACCTGGATCTTGTTGGTGATTGCCCCAGATTTTCCAAGGCAAGTTTAAGGCAAGCTTTAGAATACTCGTCGGCGCACCTGTATCTCTGCGAAGTTTAAATATCCTTGGCCCCGTGACAGAGGAGATTTAAACAATGCAGGGGGATACAGGTACCCAATACCGAAGCCTGAAACTCAGGTAGCAGAGTGTCCACGAGGCTGAAATTAGCGAGGTTCAGCTCCGGAGAAACCCAGCTTCAATCCGATTATGAAAAAAATTATTTTTTACTACAGTCATATCCCAGATCCCATTTTGTCACCCTCCAGGTGGCGAGATCAGAATGTGCGAGTTGCAGCCGCGATGTGAATCTCAGAGCTGAATAGCTAGAGTTTCTCAAAAAATGCGAGTTTGAGCTCCCGTTCGGTTTGTCTGCGAGTTTGGCATGTTATCTCAGCTTTCTGAATTGCTCACATGCAAACTCGCTCAACGTGCTCCAAACTGTGGATAACTCACTTATCGAAGTTACTAGAATAGGCGTTATAGTCTGAGACGGAGAGATTAATCACAGCAAGGTTGTTCCTGTTCTTGGGCCTTCATCCAAGAAACATAGGGAGAGTTCAAACAGGTTAGCAATGAGTTCTAATATTTCTTACACTGTGAAGCAGCTTCCATCCATCCCTTCCCGTTCATGTTCTATTATGAAGAAGAAATAAACACAATTTAAAATACTTCAGTGGATACTTCTGTTCAAGGTTGATGAAGATTCTGATGAAGAAAAATTTACAACAAACTTATTTTATTTTCTTTCATCAGGAAAAGATGTAAAAAGCTGCAAAAAGCTCATATTTGCCAAGGAGTCAGCTCAAATATGAGTTATCTCTTTCTGTTACTTCCACTTCTAAAAGCTCTATTGGTTCCAATTCGAAACATAGAAACAAAAAAATTGACTTCAGAAAATAACAACTTGAGCCACCTAGTCTGCCTATTTTCCTATCAACAAGTGAGAGAAAATGTATATACTGTATGTACTGTAATACCAATGAAATGTATACAGAAACTATTGTATCTGGTCAGGCACAGCGGATAATCCTGTTGCTGAGACTGGAACCTACTCCGTTTCCAGAACAGCTGGGGATTATTTCAGGGATAAAAGAAAATCTAACATCAGTGACAGCCCCATTTACATACTGGGAGTAAAAATGAACTGCAGTAAGTCCTTTGCATAGACAGACTATGCCAAACTGTCCACCTTCCAGTGTCTACTCTGAAAGAATATTCAGCACTCCTGGAAGCATTGTAAGTGACCATCGTAGGATACGCCTGGCAAAAAAATTGACAAGAAGCTTCTCGAATAGATCAGGAACATTTTACGGTTGATTCCAGTGGGGATACATTTTTACTAGGTTTAGTCAGTGATGATGATTTCCGATAGCAATGGTGTTCAAAAGAAGGAAGATGAAACATCATCCACTGAATAGGACAGTGTCCTTCATTGCTGGCACCAACAATCACCAACAAATGTTTTCCCATTTTTTTTAATATTGCTACTTTTGCTAATCAACTAAATTTCTATTTTAACAATTGGGGACTGCCAGAGATGTGTGCAGAGGTACATATAATGGAGACTGATTTGGGAGAAATTATATCTTGGTTTTATTGAGCCTGTTCCTTTATCCAGGCAAAACATACAAAAACAACAAAATAACAAACCCCTATCCCTTTGTAAGGGCTAATTTATCTCCCAGACCCTATTTGCAGGACTGGAGTGATATTCCCAGCAGCCTATCACTCCAAAGTATCAGGAAGTACCTTAAGCAGGTGGCCCTCCATGTCAGTCTCTGGCAGTTTCCCGGGTCCTCTGTGTCCAGGAAATAAACAGTGTCTGTGTGCAGGCTTCTCTGCTTTCCTGTGTCAGCTCAATTGTGAGCTAAGTAATCTCTCTCCTGTTTATCACATCAGGCTTTTTGTAAGAGTCCTAATCAGCCAGATGGAGTCTGGTTGATTGCCTGTGTCCAATTAACCAGCACACTGCTGGATTTGGAGGCAGTTTCTTTCAACAGGGATAAGTCCCTGTTGCAGGGACATAGTAAAAACTCAAGATTGCTACCAGCTATAGAAAAACTGCTAAACTTGAAAGGAGTAACAATACTATATTATACAACATTTAATGTCTGGTGAGAGATTTTAATAATCTTTTTCAAAAGTGATAATCCAACGTTTTCATCAGTCACCTATTCAAGGATGCTGACCTTCAACTTTCACTTATTGAGCCTTAATTTCATATCCCATGAGTGTATATCTATATTCTGGATTGTTTATCTTCCAATGGACATTACTTTATATTTACTAATGTTCAACATTATTTGTTATTTAACTGCTCAGTCTCTCAGTGTGGAAAGATAATTTTTGTAGCTGCGCACTATCTGATTTTGACTTCACTATTTTGCACAACTTTGTCATCTGTACATTTGGCTAACTTGCTAGTAACCACTTCATCAAGATCATTTAGGAATATATTAAAAAGTCCTTGTCCCTGTAAATACATTTGGGGAATCTAACTGTTTTCTTTCTTCCAGTGCAAAAACTGACCATTTAT
This sequence comes from Ascaphus truei, assembly GCF_040206685.1. Lineage (NCBI taxonomy): Eukaryota > Metazoa > Chordata > Amphibia > Anura > Ascaphidae > Ascaphus > Ascaphus truei. The sequence goes on along the minus strand of NC_134486.1, from coordinate 51,650,752 downwards.
CCCTACTCTTTGATTTCTGTACTGTAACTTGTTACTGATCCATTGTATTTTACCTGTATATTGCTTTCAATCAGATATACAAAACCTGTAATAATGTCCTCTAATAGTTTTATCCATGAAGAACCCTAATGTTGAGCGGCTAAATGATTTTACAACCTAAAACAAATCTACATTTCTCCAGTATCAGCATGGCTCCTAGAACTCTCAACTATAACTGTGCTTAACACTAATTAACACAATGCATTAAGCCTTGCAAAGTTATCAGTTGTTAACCACAAAATAGGATTGCTGTGTACTCCATCCACATTTCCATTGCAAGCACAGTAAAGACAAATGTTGCGTAAAAGTAAAAACAACAGTGTTTGTAGTCTAAACATTCAAGCATCTACCTTTTCTTTTCCCACAGTTAATGCCAGATTGGGGTTCGATATCCTGCATATTGGCTTCATGAATCCGGGAAATAATTGCTGTATCTTTAGAGTCCGGAGTTGCCGTCTGGGCTGTATTAGGCTGAAAATCACCATCAACATCCGGATATTCATGATGTAGGATTTTGTAAATTCCTAAAACCAAGGGACAGAGTATTATAATTGGTAATCACCTTGCATTGTTAAATATCCCTTTGTAATTTGTCAAATAAAAAATACCAATGTGAGATTATATATACTGTATACACAGTATGTCTATATATATATATATATATATATATATATATTTATATATATATATATATATATATATATATATATATATATATATATATAAACAGGAGATAATTTAATCAAATGTGATACAGAAACACAGTTGACTCTTAAATGTAAGTGCACAGAATATGAACGTTTTAATGCATATTTCGAGAACTTTCTAATTTGACCTATGTCTCACTATTACTCATTTATTGTCATGTTTTGGTAATATTTGCAGTATTGCTTGTGAGATCCCAGTCAAATGTAAGTACGTTGTACAATTTTGAAATAATTACATTGTATTATTTTGGGAAACACATTAGAAACGGTAAAGCATGTCTGGTCTCTCCAATGTCATATGATCATTTTCTTTTTAGATTTCCTTAGAAGGAAGTTCTTTGTCTTATACCGTTCATATGTATTCCCACATGTTCAATTAAGATTCATGCTTTGACCCAATATCAATCATGGGAGTGTGCAACTTGATTGAAAACATGTTCTTTTTCCACACACTAAAAGGAAATGCATTTCTCAAAGGGTTAATTAGCAGTCGTTAAAGATTCTGCCAAAAGCACAAATATCATCTAAAACGGAAACACAAGGTACAGATGTTTTTAGACTTAGTACATTTAAAAGTGACAAACGAAGGATTGTAAAAACTATATAAATAAAAACAATTCTTTAGTAGCAGTATGTAATTTGTATTTTTGCTGAATCTTACATTTTCCAAAGTAACTTGTTTGCTTCAGAGGAAAAAAACATTCTGGATTCACAGATTTGTGTGTTGAATTGGACATAAATTGTACACTTGAGGCTGAAAAAACTAAAGATCGCTCCAAGATAATTATAAAAAAAAATGTGGCTTATATATACTGTAGACTTTTACTAAGAATTTTTCAAATTTGTAAGACATACTGTAAGAGGCTATATACAGATGTAGTCAATGTTTTAACAACCCATGGCGCTTCCGCAGACATGCAGAAGTAGTAAGACTCACTGGCGCCGCATTAAGAGAAGCAAATGTCTACTACTGTACACCTGGGACAGTGTTTGCAATGATCGAGCTGCGGGGGTTCCATGCTTCCTAATTGGACCCAACGGTGCCATAACCAACACGGTCACATGACAACTGGTGGCCATCGCATCGAAGAGACTTAGGCCCTTATTCTGTAAGGTGTGATAAAGTCGACAGGACTTTTCATGCAATAGCACGTCACCTGCGCTTTCACACCTTACAGAAAAAGCCCCTTAGTCTTGTTACATATGTACACAACAAATCAACAAGAGAAGCGTACAAGAAGGGGGCTGAACTATAGAGCTATTTCACCCATTTTGGCTATATCTGTATAAAGTGTCTGTAGAAGTGATTTTGTAGTGAAACAGATGCACAGAAGAATATCAAGTTAGTGCTACTTAGTCAGCACCTCATTGCACCAATGAATAAAGCAATCGTGTATGTGTTTTGTGTTGTACTGTATGCCTCAACATGTTTTCCACAATGATATAAAAGTCAGCAGGTGTAGTGTTAGAAGCAGTGTATAGATATTATAGAAGGGGGAGAGGGAAAAAGGTAATTTATCAATATCTCTACTCTAATAGTGTATGTAATAAATAAGTATAAAGTGTATATGAGCAGAATATACCATATATATATATATACCATATATATATATATATATATATATATATATATATATATATATATATATATATATATATACAATGCACCCCATATACAAATTATCTAATGCTCCAGAAAAACACAGTACTAAAATAACCACGCAGAGTATATAAACAAACACATGTCCACAGGTGCTGCTCTTAATTTCTACAGACCTTTAATTTGGGTGCTTTGCCAAAAGTCCACAAACAAAATATAACTAATGAGCACTACTATTATTATTTTTATTATTATTATTACAACGACAATCACCAAAACAACATTCACCTCTTCTTGCCCCTCCATGTCTACTTTCAAATGTTTCTTCCAACCACTAAAACTAGGATTACTATTAGTTCATGATGTTATTATTATTTGTTGACTTCACTTGTTACCAGTGTTATACTAGGCTTGCTGTTAGCTAACCTCTGATCAAACATACTCAGATGATATACTATACTACTATATACTAGCCCTACTTGTCTGCCTGGCACTGGCAGGTGGAAGCATCAGCACACAGTTCTCCTCCCATCCCCACCCATAGCCTCTTTTCAAGTCCCCAGTCACCCACCCACCACCAGGAACTCTACTAGGTGTTAGTATCAAATAAATGTACTTTATAATTATACTACAGCTCAACCCTGTTACAGCACGATCTGCTACAACGCGGATCCACTTATAACGCTATCTGAAATTGGCTCCCGTTTTCAAAAGCATTTTTTTTTAGAACATCTACTTTTTTTTTAAATATCCAATGCTTTATTACACACACATACAAACACACACACACACACACACACACAAATACACACACACACACACACACACACACTGCCTCTGATTAAAAAAAACCTTGAAAACCCCAAACCTTTTGAGGTGACCCTAAGGCTAAGGCCCCACTCCCAGAGTCAGCGCACCCGCACTGCAGACAGGCGGTGCGCTGACATACACAGACCGCGATATGTGGTCTGTAGGGAGCGGGAGCCGGAGTGGGAGGGAGTGGGTGGATTGACAGGGAGGGGGGGCGTGGCTTGAGCGGAGGGACCCGCTACTCTCCCCCCCCTCCCTCCACGGACTCGGGCTGGAGCTGCTGAGGGTAAGTTTAAACACACACACGCAGGCACTCATACATACACACACACACACACAGGCAGGCACTCACGCACTCATACACACACACGCGCGCACACACAGGCAGGCACTCACACACGCGCGCACACACAGGCAGGCACTCACGCACTCATACACACACACACACACAGACAGAGGCAGGCACTCATGCACTCAGGCATACACATACACACATAGACAGGCACGCACGCACTCAGACACACACACAGACAGGCACTCACCTGCTTTCACTCCACACTCCTCCCCACTCCCCGAAGCCTCTCCTCCTCCCGAAGCCTCCCCTCCCCATTGGCTCACAGCCACACCATGTGACGCGTCAACGCTAGGAAACACCATTCTCTTGTGTCTCCTAGCGGCTGACGCGCCACAGCGTGTAGTAAGCTGTGCAGCCAGGGGGGACTAGGACCGGCTCCTCAGGATTCCCCTGCTGGTGGGGAACTCACGACATGGCCGCCCATGCCAACGAGCGCAGCGGGACCGAGGCCTAAGAATACCTTCTTTGCCGCGGGAGCAGAATGAATGTCCGTCTCCTTCCGGACAGAATTAAATTCTCTGCCCAGTTTTTCAAAGTCGCTGCCCCCACCGGTCCTCTGCTCACTGCTCCCGCTGGTCAGTCCCCTACTCATCGCCCCTTCTGGTTGGACCCCTGCTCACTGCCCCCGCCTGTCTGTCCCCTGCTCGCTGCCTGTCCCTTGCTCGCTGTCTCATGCCTCCCTCCATCTGGCTGCATCCCTGCTCGAACTCCCGCTAAGTTACGCCGCCCTCACACACACACACGGAGACAGACACATAGAGACAGACACACACACATGGAGACATATACACACATGGAGACATACACACACACGGAGACATACACACACAAGGAGACACACACAAGGAGACACACACACAAGGAGACAGACACACACAAGGAGACAGACACACACAAGGAGACAGACACACACAAACGGAGACAGACACACTCTCCCTCCGGTGGATGCAGAACCCCTGATTGCGGCGGCCATTTTTATTTTATTTTTTTGTGATCTCGGTTATACCGCAGTCTCATTATGTGGACCCCGAGCACCACGTTATAATGGGGTTCATCTGTACTAGTTTTAGTAAAAATATATAATTATACATATTATAAATTAAGCCAAGAACAAGGCCACCGAAACCAGTCAAATGGACAGGTACTAGAAACACACAGGTAGAGGGTCAATCCAGTCAGTCACAGTTAAATGCTATAAGTTTTATTAAGTAAATGTTAGAAATGTTTGACCTGGGTAATGGCTATAACTACACAACTGCATAGCCAGCAGGCAGTCCTAAAGGCAAGCAACCCAATTAAACATGTAGTTATAGTTAGTAGAGTGTAAACTAGCTAGATCATTTTTTTTAATTATTATTAACTTTTTGCAGCACTTTCATGGTGCGGTCATTGCCATTGGTCAGTGTGTTGGTATGTATGTAATGACACACTGGATGGTGTTGTACCATTTAATGTTAATTTAATGTTAATTATAGGTTAAAGCTGTAAAATTCCGGGAATTATTGAAATCCCTGCTCTCTGATTGGTTAGATTCTGGGCATTATTCATTCAGAAATCCCTGGAATTTTTGGCAATTTGCCAACTCACCTTTCAGAGATGTAGGGGGAGCGCGATGAAAATGTGAAAACTGCCAAATTTAAAACGGCTAACAGTAAATACTTCTCCTGGTCCATGCTCCAGCTGCACATCAGTTCCTCTCCTCTCACACAGCACGGCAGCAAATGCAGTCTCTCTCTCTCTCTCTTTCACTGCTGCTAGTGCTGTCAGAAGCTGGCGGGTCCCAAATAGTAACTTTGTTACTTGCAATAAAGTAATATTTCTTCCACAACTTGTATAGCTTCTGCTAAGGAATTTTTTTTATGTGGTTTGTATTTAGTTTGTAGTTAAAATCACTGCTCCCCCTTCTCTTCCCCATCTCCCCTTCAACCACCTATCCCCCTCCCCATTTCTCCCCATCCATACCCCCACTTCTCCCCCCTCATCTGTTTCCCGCCTTCACCTCCTCCTCCCCTACCCTCACCCCTATCTTCCCCCTCACTTCTCTCCCCCCTCACCTCTCTCTTCTCCTCTCCTCCACCTCTATCTCCCCCACCTCGCTCTATCACCACTCTCTCTCTTCTCCCCCCTTCACCTCTCTTCTCCCCCGTCACCTCTCTCTTTCTCCCCCTCACCTCTCTCCACCCACCCCATCACCTCTTTCTCTCCCCCCACCCCTCACTTCTCTCCCCCCACCCCTCACCTCTCTCCGCCTCACCTCTCTCCCCCTCACCTGTCTTCACCTCCTCACCTGTCTCCCCCCTCACCTCTCTCCCCCCTCTCTCAATTCCCCTTCACCTATCTCTTCTCCCCAACCATCACCTCTCTATCCTCCTCCCCACCACACCTCTCTCTCCTCCCCCTCACTTCTCTCTCCTATCACCCCTCATCTCTCTCTCCTCACACCCCCTCATCTCTCTCTCCACCCACCTCCTCACCTCTCTCTCCTCTCACCCCCTCACCTCTCTCCTCCCACCCCCACACCTGTCTCTCTTCCCCCCTCTCCCCTCTCATTTGTTACTTTATGTCTTTTTCCTTTTTGTCTATTATCTATGAAAAAAACCTACTTGTAGCCTATCATAGTAATAATCACCTCGGAAAAGGGCATTATTGGCCAGTAATGCCCTGTTCTTCGGGGATTATTACTTAAATAATGAGTCAGAAAAATCTCCTGTTGTCCTCTCATTCAGAGACTCAGTCACTTCTCTATAAATTGTGTGTAATCCTCCTTACCGGCACTAAAGGAGATCACACCAAATTGGTTATATATGATGACAATGCTCAGTTTCTCAGGACTTTTCAGGGTGCTGAGTAGGTGTTGGCTGGGTGTGAATAAGCAGATAACAAAAATATGAGAGACAGGATATTTTATCAGAACAAAATGTGCTTTATTGACATACGTTGCATCAGGACAGAACTTGTGGCAAACAATAATATTCTGAACTTCATCCCCTGGTAGCTCTCACTCCTATGATCAGGAGGTACTTAACATGTGGGCACATCAAAAATGATATCATGTGGACAGCTTGCATGGAGGCTATGATGTGGTGAGGGCCCGCTTGATGGACGGGTTGATATATAAGAATATGGACTGCAGTGTCGACAACTTGTTTAGGACAGTGGCAGTCAGGCTGTGTAAAGGGCAACCCATTTCAAAACTAAGCTGTCTCACATTTTATTCTGGTCTGCACCTGTTATATACGCATATAATATATACAGTATTATCTTTAACTGTGCATGCAATGTCTTATATATAATGTACTGTATAACCCTTTTTACGTTATGTAATTATGTATTTGTAACCATGTATTTGTCATAACTCCGTGCCCAGGACATACTAGAAAACAAGATGTAACACTCAATGTGTTACTTCCTGATAAAACATTTTATAAATAAATAAATAATATAGACCAGGACAGGGGAATCCCTCTCCCACAACTTAAAGTCCACATTCCCCTAACAGGCACTATCTTAAAGGGCATGTTATTAACTGAAAAGAACAAACAGTGACAAAACACATCTTAATACACATGACTATAAACACACAAACCTATTTAGAAGACTCACAGTGTGGATGCCAGTCAGAACTATGAGGAATACTACAGCTGGGCAAGCAACGCATTTCCATCTGCGGGTCTCGCCCTTGCTCATGACATCATCTTTCAGCAGGGGGACTGCAGACGCCAGCTGAATCGGCGAGCATACGGCATTCCGAAAGAGATACAGCATTTCGTTACCCTGACTCAGTTACAGTCAAAATGCTTATATTATTTGTGAGTTTATCTTCACTTTTTTCACTTGCTGTTTTTGCATATTTGGAAGTTTCTTTACTCATCCCTGAAGGAGCACTTACCATCAGACAATTTCTCTACAAGCTTGTTTATATTATTTACCATGTCAGTGGGATACCCCTATATTTGATTCAAAGTCATGTTTTTTACCTTAATTTATGGTGTTATATTTGCTTTTAATTTTTATCATACTCTGGGATTCCTGCTCTTTGTGGCCAATTCCTATTTGATGTTGGGGAACATCATACTCTCCAGAGCAGCATTTCTTCCAGTGGTTGTCTTCTATTATTATTTTTTATATAGACGTGTCCACATTTTTACACTTTATATTGTGTATTTGTATGACTATTTGTCACTAGTTTTCACTCAAGCGAAATCTTTGCACTTGAATCTTTTACATAAAACTTACATACAGTAGTCACAAACATCCAATATTGCCACGTAAATAGGCTGCACTGCACGGCACAATAAAGGGAAACTCCCCTGTAACGGTTCCCTAGACAACCATATTCTATATAATCTTGCCGCCTAAGGGACCAGCCTACCCCGAAGAAACTCAGTTGAGTGAAACGTGTGTCTGGCTTTATTGACATCTCTGGGCATGACCCAGTGGTGCAATAAAGCATGAGGTTGCAACTATTATAGCTAGATTAAGAGCAACTAAATATCTATACTATATCTTATGTAGAGGTTTACTGGGCATGCTGATAAGCATAATATCACTTTGTAACATTGACTATGAGAGACATCTTGTCTTGATCGTATAGATTTCACATTCCTTATATTGCTTTTCTTCATTGAAAACCTAGTGAACCCGCCTGATACAATCCTTGCTACCTGACCCCACCTGTCAACAATGATTGCTACCTGGCCCCGTCTGACTACCAGCTTCAGCAGTCAACTGTCAACTATAATGCAGACGACATGAGTGACCCCAGCTTCTACACACAATACACCCCGGCTTGCCAATACGATTGCAACAGCTGGCTGACCGTCACTGAAAACCTAATGAACCCACCTGATTACAATCATTGCTTCCTGACCCCTCCTGATTACAATCATTGCTACCTGGCCATGCCTGATTACAATCATTTCTACCTGGCCCCGTCTGACTGCCAACAGTCACCTGTCAACTATAATGCAGACGGCATGAGTGACCCCAGCTTCTGCGCACAATACACCTCTGACATTGGCTCATCTCCACCCAGTTGACAAAGTTTATAATGAAGGTAAATATAATGTACTGTACTATACAGTACTATACAGTGTTACACTATACAGTATTAGCTTTAATTTCCAATCACACTACAGTAGTGTACAGTATGGTTGTAGACATGCACCATATAGCGCAACTTGACACATGCGCAATACCGAAATAATAGCATCTTTTTTTTTTCCAGAAAAGAAACTTTTAAATCGAGCAGCAAAGGATAAGGATGAAGTTCGATGGAACTCTAATTTTGCTTTTTTTAAATGTTGCCTATTTTTACTTTTATACAGTCCATCAGTATTACAAGCTTCACGCTTTTAAAACTTTGCCACACTAATATTTTTGACAACACATGTAGTTGTACAGTACTGTACAGTATGTGATCGATTCAATTACTGCACATGTCATAGTCTGTACTAAAATTTCCCAATGAGATGTTTTTTGCTTTTATAGTATTCCACTTCCTGGTTAATGGAAAACATTACTGTATGACTGTTTTCTTTTATCAATGATGTTGCATTTTGCAGTGTACAGTAATTAGACTTTGCACGTGTAATTAATTCGGGTAAGAAACCCCAAAATTAAATATTAATAACTAAATAAATAAATAATGTCCGGCATTGTGATTTCTCAAGAATGACTTCACTGCCAATGTTAATTTCAAGTCAGGAAAAAAGAAAAGGCATGTCTTTTTTTTCTTTCTTTATTTCTCTGCAAGGGCTTAATAAATGACTGATTTTAAGAAAACATAATGCGATGCATTTTTTAAATATTTTATCAATTTTTACATTCATTAAATAACTTTTATTTCTTTAGGAAGTGGCATACACTTTTTTTAAGGAGGAGGAATACTATTCAAAACCTTCAAAATTGAGAAGGCTTGGTCTGCTTTTCTTACTGTTTATGGAAATATCACACACAGAATCATGTTCTATAGGGAGTTGTAACTTTTATTCCATTTTAAAACAGTTCAAATGATTTTCATTCTACTGTTATCCTGCGTGCTCATCACAGCTTTCGCCAAAGACGGCTTAACTTCATCGCACCTTTCCCCATCCCCTCATCCTCCCAAAGCCAAGGAAAAACCACTGGGCATGTTCTCCACACCTCTACCTGCCTGGCCATGGGACATGTATTAAAAAACAAAAGACACATTATCTTTTAGCTTTTGATGCTTGGATGAGAATTTTTTTTCCGGAGTTTGGGCTGCTAGTTTCATCTCCACGGCTGGTGCTGTCCGGACGACTTTACTCCAGCTTGTGGTTCCAGTTCGCGCTTCTTTGGAGAGTGCCTGCCTCCCCCGTTTCAGTCTTTGGCCCAGCGACTGTGTTTGTGTGCAATCTGTGCAGATCGGTATTGCAATAAGCGTCTGTGTGTTACCACAGGGTATCTATTCATGTGTTACTTGTGTTAGTGCTGGCTCCTTTTTTAGGGCGGCATTATATATTATTTGTGTGATATTATGTGTTTATGTATGGTCTATTATTTTGTTATTAACCCATTAAACATAAATATTTTAATACTGATTAGAGGCTTATTTCATATCTTTTGTAATCACTTGTTATCTTTGGTCACTAATCCCCGGTGCGATGTGTGTATTGTGCTTTTTTCGTTTGGGGTCTCCTTTAGGAGTCCCCTTTTAGGAGCGTTCTTGGGGGAGATGCTTCACGCACATAGCAGCAAGGGGTGATTGCCGTTCCTACAAGACAACATTAGGACAGCACGAGCGCGGATAGCAGACTGTTTGTATTACATTATCTTTGCGCCTTTGATTCTTGGCTGAGAAAAGTATTTGCCATTTTACTGGAGTGCCCTTGTGGCCTCCAGTATGTTGGAAAGAATAAAAGGTTAATCAAAATCGGAATACAGGAGCACATTAGAAATATAAGAAAGGGACATTTTCTTCAGTCACATAATCAAGACCCTAGAGGTCTGCGATTCAAAGGGATAGAAAACATAACAATGAATCAAAGACGGGGAGATAGAGATAAAAAAAAGCCTGGTACATCTGGAGTTCTTTTGGATCTATTCTTTAAATACATTGGTGTCGAATAGATTAAATGAGGAGATTGATCTTGTTTCCTTTTTATAGACCTTACTGACCTCTTTATCTGTTGCTGCTTATCTCTAAATATCTAAAACTATGCAATGGTTCATTTGAATCTAGGGAATGGTAAGGAGCGCATGATCCAACGGGAGCAAGGAGAGGACCCAATTGAAAAATTAAACTTTAATATGTCATAGACCTAAAATCCAACGCGTTTCGAACGCTAGTGCGTTCTTTATCATGGATAACATACACTGTAAAAACATCCAAATATATACCCCTCTTACCTGCCACCCGTTCGCGCCAAAAGAACCGCACACTGACGTCATGACGGCCGTGCGTGCAAACCCGCACATGCGCGAACTGCCAAGACGGCAGAGGCAGTCAAAAGGGTGGAAGTAGTGGTCAGGGCAGGGAGGCAGGAAAACTAACTAAGGGCAAGAACAACAGCAACCCAAGAGGGACAATAAATACAATAGCAATGATATAATCTTAAAGCTATAAATAACAATCAGCCCTTAATAGAAAAAGAAGGGGAAAAAAGGGGGGGTGAAGAGGGGGTGAAGGGGGGGGGGGAAAGGGGGAAAAAAAAAAAAAAAAAAAAGAAGAAGGAAAAAAAGGAAGAGAGTGAAAAAAGAAGAGAAAAGAATAAAGCAAAAAAAGAATGAAAAAAAAGCAAAAAACTGAAACAATAAAAAGATAACATTTAAATAAAAAGAATAAATAAAAACAATATAAGATATTGATAACTTGATAAGATGATGGTAATACCACATAATCTAAATATAATAATCATAATAAAAAACATAATTATTATTAGCCATTCATGAAAAAATGTCAGAAGATAATATATTGTAATAACCACAGGAAAAACAGACCAAAACAAGGACGAAAGCTAATCATGAAAATACTGGATAGGGAAACACTAGATCAAAGGAAATGACTCAACTGCCATTCAATGTTCAAACCGAAGGGAGTGCGTGTTCTAAGAATAAAGATCCAATAAGCCTCCCTTCGGTTTAATAAATTGATATGGTCACCACCCCTCATCTTGTTGCGAACCAATTCACTACCCATAAATGGAAAGTTAGCAACGCCTACCTGTCGACACTCAGAAAAGTGCTTGGACACTGGATGATTCCGGTCATTTAATCTAATAAGTCTTAAATGCTCCAAAATTCTTACTTTGAGAGCTCTAATCGTCCTACCCACATACCTTTTTCCACATCCACATGTAATCAGGTAAACTACAAATTGACTCTTACAGTTTATAAAGCCATTGATGTAATATTTCTTAACATAATTATCCACCTGTACATTGGATCTGGAGAACTGTCAAAAAAGACAGTAGATGGTGTCATATGTTTACATACACTACACGAACCACATTTGAAAGAACCTTTGGTGGTGAAAGTAATGCTGTTTCTGTTGGGAACTGTGATGTCACTTGGGGAAATATAAGAACCAACAGTTCTCGCCCTGAGATAGACAAATTTAGGACCAGACTCAATATACTTGTTCAAGATTGGGTCCATGTATTTTTTATAACTCTGTGCCCAGGACATACTTGAAAACGAGAGGTATCTCTCAATGTATTACTTCCTGGTAAAACATTTTTATAAATAAAAAATAAATAAAACATTCCAATGTTTGGAAACGATTGATTTTATCTCTCTGCTTTGTTTATTAAACTGTGAAATAAAAAGTGAACAATCGTTGTCAAATTTATTGTGTCTCATCTTTTTACTAAACTTTATATTTTTTTCCTTATTAGGATCCAAATTTGTGTTGGTTACATTGTGTGTCAGTTTGAATACATAAATCATCACGAGTGGGCAACGGATGGCAGGTAAGAGTGGTATATATTTGGATGTTTTTACAGTGTATGTTATCCTTGATAAAGAACGCACTAGCGTTCGAAACGCGTTGGATTTTAGGTCTATGACATATTAAAGTTACATTTTTCAATTGGGTCCTCTCCTTGCTCCCGTCGGATCGTGCGCTCCTTACTAGTCCCTGCATCCACTACCACTGGAAGCTGCATATCCTGCCAGCCTTAAACCGAGGAACTGTGAGTACTTCATTGCTACAGGGTTACTTCCAATGAGACTGATCGTGGGGGGGTTATTCCTACCCATTACCTGTCTTCAGGAGGTTTTGTTAACCCAATATTGCTAGCTATTACTTTGTCAGGGTTCTGCTCGCCACAAACCAGGGTCGGACCGCGAGGCTGAGGTGGGGTTGTAAAAGCACCGACCTGAGACCGCGCAGGCTGATCCGGATTGCGCAGTTCGTAGTCATATGTCGCAGGATCAGGATTGGAGAAGACAGCGTAGTCGTTGTACAAGCCAGGGTCAGAACAGGAGACGTCAGGATAAACATTGTCCATGCAGGAGTTCGGCAATAAGGAGATAGGAGAGACCCGCTTCAGCTTAGGAGCGCGGGGTTGGCCTTTGCGCGAGCGACGACCATGGCCCATGGTGCTGGTCACAGGAGATGGTAGGCAGACCAGAATAGCACACCGTCTTGCTGCACGGGTGCACCAGTGCTACAGCGCAAAAGTCCTGAGCGGGCAAGGGAATCCACTGTTTCAGCGCAGGAACCAGGACACGGCCTCTCTATATTAGGGAAAGAGTAGGCCCCAGGAACCAGGAAGCTGTAGATACAGGGAAACCTCCGCTTCAGTGCAGGAATCCAGGAGACTGCAGAACGCAGGGACGAACCTCTACTTTAGTGCAGGAATCCAGGAGGCTGAAGGACGCAGGGACGAAACCTCCGTATCAGCATAAGGGAACAAGCGGTTTGAAGGGAGCTGAAGGATGCAGGACGTAACCTGGAATCAGCATTGGAGAACAAACGGCTTGAAGGAAGCTGAAGGACGCAGGGCGTGACCTGGTATCAGCAAAGGGGAACAAGCGAGAGCTTGTGGCAAAACAGTTGACATCCAGGAAGGACTATGCTCGGCAAGGAGCATTATGGGCAAGCAATACTTAAAGGCCAGCGGGCCAATCCCCGGCGGGGGTGTGAAGGTACTGCCCCTAATGAGTGAATGCAAGTATAGTTTGCAATGAAAGGCTGCACAGCTGCAGTAGATACCAGAGGGAGTGTGTATTGCTTTGAGTGAATCCAGGCTGCAGCAAACCTCAGGAAAGCTGTTCCAGAACTGCACCGGTCTGCAAGGTAAGGTAACCAGTAAACCGTGGAGCGGATTCCTTACAGTACCCCCCCCTTCACGCGAGACCTCCGGGCGAACATGAGCACTCATAGAGTTGGAGGCCCGGGAATTGTTGCTGAACCGTCTAGGATTGGGGCTAGAGTCGTACTCCAGAGACTCATGATTAGTCCTTAGTGTACCCCCACCCCCCGGTGAGAACTTTGGCCAGACAGGACCATCCATGGGCCTTGGGGACATTGAGTTGTTCCTAAAATTCTTTAGGTAGAAAGGGCATCTGTAAACGAGCAGTTCTTTGGTGAGTACAGTTTTAGGATATAAGATTGATGGAGGAAACATCCTTGGTACATGGCTTGCGTCGCAAAATGTCTTGGAAATCCAGGGCTGTGAAGAACCAGAGAGTTCCAGAGCAAAAACGGTAGAAGAACCCCCACTGAAAGCCCAGTCCTTAATAAAGAAATCTGAATCTAGGATCCGCGGCCCTGATAGTTGATCGAATACACCAGGAGAAACTTTGTAACAGAAAAAGTCTTGGCTGACCACTGCATGTTGGAATTTGCGAGGAATTTTTCCTCTAGAAGGCTCCCAGGTAATGGTTAGTAAGGGTATAGGCTGGTTAGAAGCATCTCCCGGTATTGGTATGGAAGGTGACAAGGCAAGCAGTAAACCAGGCATAGGGACCGAAATCTTGGGATACGTACAGAGTATTTCCAACTGAGAGGAAATAACAGGGGCAACCGAAAATTCCGAGGGACAAAACCATGGTTTAGCAGGAGCAGAGAAGCAAACAACAGTAGAGCTCTCCAATACTGGGAAATCTTCATTGGGAGATAATATTGTCAGTGAATCAGGAATAGTCCTTGGGATCTTCAAATCAGTAGCTTGAGAAAAAGGCAGAGCCAGGGTAGTGGTGGGAGGGAAGCTAACATCAGAAGCTGAAGTCTGTACCTCAGTGACAGGGCCCTGAGAATCAACAAGCAGCAAGTATGAACTATGAAAACTCTTAATGACATGCACCTTAGGAGTACAAAGAGTCTTCTCTAAAACTGCAATGGCCCTAACCACAGGGGTACCTAACCTGACAAAAACATGAATTGGTGTGTTTTCTAGTGCAAAATCTCTGATCACAGGACTCCTAACCGATAGTGAGGGTATCTGGGTTTGATTAGGGAAAAAATCAGATGTATTGATAAGTGACATAGAAACACTTACTGAGATTCTAAATTTGCTGGACATGTGAGAAAAAATACCCTTTAAGACAGGAGCTTTAATCTCCCCCCCGAGTAACCCCATGTTTGCTGGGACATATTTAGACACAGTACTGAGGGACTGGGTTTCAGCAAAGGCAGGACAGCTAAAAAGCTCAGATTTAAACCCCAGGACTTGTAATATGTGCATGGTGTCCTCAGACAGTACTAAGGGAGTGACCGCAGATATGCTGATCCCCAAAGGATTAGCCTGGAGAGAGAAATCAGGAGAGCCCCCAGACAGGATACCCCTTATAGAAAGAGCCTCAGAATCAGAAGGAGAATCATTACCTCTCAGAGTCTCAAAACTAGTAAGACACAATTCAGCGAAAAGGGAAACAGTATGCAAGCTTTTTACTGATCTATATGAAAAAGCGTCACTTTTGGGAGAAAACCGTGCGTCCGCAAACATTCCTGGGAACACAATATGAACCCCAGGAGAGACATACAGACTACTGTATGCCTTTAACCCTAAGCTTAAAGAGGAGGAGAACTCAGACAGTACACGGGGGTTAATCATAACTGTACTGGTCTCTGAAGTAGGTATTTGGTAAGGGATGTCTGGGAAACCAGAACTTACTGCAGACTCCATAATGTGGGAACTATGCGCTGAAGCAGGGATCACCGCTATGTGGGCGACAGGCTGGTTCAGTGAAATACCCGGGAGAAGGAACTCTGCGACTAAGCTTAGGGAAAAACCTGACTCCTGAATACATTTAACAGGAACCAGAACTTTAGCCGAAGTCTCCGGAGACGAAACTGCGGAAACTTGAGCTGAAGCAGGGGATTTATAGCAAAGAATATCTAGAGACTCCGTACGGTTATGGGAATCCCTCAATGCAACCTCTGCTGTCTGACTTGTGGACTCATTCTCTGAGGCTACAACGAAGGCATTAACTTGGAGGCAGCAAGAATTTACAGGGGTTAATGCAGACATTGCCTGAGAGTAATACATAGGTAACCTTTTCTCTGTATTAGAAGAGAGCAGGAATCTCTCGTCTGAAGCTAGGGGCGTGACCGTGGCTGACAGAACAGGGATTTACCAAAGGAAACTCAGAGAGCTGCCCCACAGAGGTTAATACAGAAATAACCCTGGGAACAGAACTTAGGGATTCTTTCTCTGACGGGGAAAGCGCGCAGGACTGTCTAGCAGAGTTTAAAGCTGGAAAACCCTCAAGACCTAGAGAGAGGGATTCAAAGCTAGAAATAGGAGAACTAAGGGACTTATTCTCTGATACAAGAACCTTAGTGTTAGTTAGTGACACATATGTGTTCTCCAAGGGGACCTCACAGGACTGATCGGCAGGGGTTAATGTAGACATATCATTAGTGTAAGGGAACCCAGGCATACAATCAGAGCTTGGGACTGTGGCAGTTACTACGTTGGGAGATATTGGTAATAGTTCTGTTTGGTCATCTCCCGGAGAGAGAGATACGTCCCCCGGTTTAGCAACAGGACTGGTAGCCGAGGGATACCGCCAAACGACGGCGTGAGCGGCTAAGAGACGATCCTGTTTTAACAAGCAATCATCCAATGCACGGGAAAGTAAATGCAGCGTCTCGTGAGCGAGAGCCACCATGACGGAAGGTTCCGGGAATACTATAGGAATGTCCAAGGATAAAGTCAGGGCATTGAGTGTACTACAGGCGTTGACCAGTTCCACAGGACTCAGCTCCTCCCCAGTTAAAGGGGAATCAGGGGAGCAAGCAATGTTAGCAATGGCCAAAACACTGGCCAGATACTGTTTTAAGTCTCTGAGGCAGTAAGCCTTATAAACCAGATTATTACGGCATTTCTTTTGCAAGGGAGTCAAGCCCTCCAACATAAACGGATCTTCCATCAGAGGTATTATATCGCACAAATAATTATTCTCAAACTGGGACTGGTCTACAGGCTGGGACAGGTTTTTAGGAAAAAACTTACCAACCCACACCTCAGCGGGGTCCGAGTTTGTAGGGCCGAGCATACTGTCAGGGTTCTGCTCGCCACAAACCAGGGTCGGACCGCAAGGCTGAGGTGGGGTTGTAAAAGCACCGACCTGAGACCGCGCATGCTGATCCGGATTGCGCAGTTCGTAGTCATATGTCGCAGGATCAGGATTGGAGAAGACAGCGTCGTCGTTGTACAAGCCAGGGTCAGAACAGGAGACGTCAGGATAAACATTGTCCATGCAGGAGTTCGGCAATAAGGAGATAGGAGAGACCCGCTTCAGCTTAGGAGCGCGGGGTTGGCCTTTGCGCGAGCGACGACCATGGCCCATGGTGCTGGTCACAGGAGATGGTAGGCAGACCAGAATAGCACACCGTCTTGCTGCACGGGTGCACCAGTGCTACAGCGCAAAAGTCCTGAGCGGGCAAGGGAATCCACTGTTTCAGCGCAGGAACCAGGACACGGCCTCTCTATATTAGGGAAAGAGTAGGCCCCAGGAACCAGGAAGCTGTAGATACAGGGAAACCTCCGCTTCAGTGCAGGAATCCAGGAGACTGCAGAACGCAGGGACGAACCTCTACTTTAGTGCAGGAATCCAGGAGGCTGAAGGACGCAGGGACGAAACCTCCGTATCAGCATAAGGGAACAAGCGGTTTGAAGGGAGCTGAAGGATGCAGGACGTAACCTGGAATCAGCATTGGAGAACAAACGGCTTGAAGGAAGCTGAAGGACGCAGGGCGTGACCTGGTATCAGCAAAGGGGAACAAGCGAGAGCTTGTGGCAAAACAGTTGACATCCAGGAAGGACTGTGCTCGGCAAGGAGCATTATGGGCAAGCAATACTTAAAGGCCAGCGGGCCAATCCCCGGCGGGGGTGTGAAGGTACTGCCCCTAATGAGTGAATGCAAGTATAGTTTGCAATGAAAGGCTGCACAGCTGCAGTAGATACCAGAGGGAGTGTGTATTGCTTTGAGTGAATCCAGGCTGCAGCAAACCTCAGGAAAGCTGTTCCAGAACTGCACCGGTCTGCAAGGTAAGGTAACCAGTAAACCGTGGAGCGGATTCCTTACATACTTCAACTTATCGTTATTGGTTCTGGATTTCCACGGATACTGGCATTGGCTGTTATTGGTTATCATACCTTGCATTTTTGAGCGCTTCTTCATCTCTATTCATTTGAATCTAGCATCCTGCTATGCATCTCTATGTTCACTTATGTACTTCCTCTCTATCCCCTATTTTTAGGGATACATACGTGCATTGTGCTGATATAAATTTATAAGATATACGCTGGTAGTTTAATTACATTTATGCAAACTATGGACTATATAGGTCCTGATAGTCACCCACTTATTCATCATTTCTGATGTATCCGGATGTAGATCCCTTTTCTATTGTCTGTAAAGGGTTTTCTATATTCGGAGGGTGCTCATAAGGTTACTTATATTTGGAGAGTGTAAATAGGCTTTTTCGTTACGACAGTTTTTTTAGCTATGCTGATTCCACTTATTTCCTTCAAATATATGACATTTCAAATATGAATATTTTCTTCGTACATTTAGCATGATAACTATAATCATATTTGTATTTGTATTCTGCCCCTGAAATTAGAATAGGTCAATGCACTTTATATAGACATTCCTCTTTTTCTATAATGGGTTCTCCCATACGCTGATATTTCTTATTCTGAGATTTTTGTGGTTTTTTCATATAGGTAGTTTTCATCTTTATGATGGTTCCTGTTTTGTACTGCAACAATTATTTTCCATCTCTATTAGATAGGAAAAGTAAATGTATATGGATATAGCTGTAATAGCTTTTCAACTTCCTGCTTTAAATCTTTGTTGCTAATTTGTTTAAACAACTCTAGCCATGGCTGGGCCAGCTATATTTCTGCCTTCCCTGTCATGTAAGTTCTAGTAAGATACAGACAGTGACAGACTATCCTGTGGGGGTTTTCCCTCCTCCTACAGCCTCTTTGAGTGACTGAAGTGGAGGGGACATGGGAGTCTGTGCAGGATATTTTCTAAAATGTTTTTTGGCAACAAGAGAGTTAATTAAATACTATCTGCTACATGTGGCACAAAATAACTATTTAATTAAGGGAATTAATGTAAATCTGCCCATGAATGAAAACAAGTATAGAATGATGGCAACACCGTGAATCAATCATTCCCTTGATGAAGTGATTCCAAACACGAAACGCGTAGGGTTACCTTCCGGAAGCTGTGTTCCCTTGGACTTTCTCATACTGCATTCTCTGCCAGTACCCTCTTGCCAAAAGAGTGTGAATGCCTTTCTATTTCTTAAGAAATCAGAGTTGAATAATTACCTGTTCTTATAAATGTTTTTAAATTAAATTGAACTACACAACAGGCGTTCTAGGTGCTTTCCTCTCTTTTTGTTTCCTCACGACCTACCTGTTTACCCAGGCATTTAATTAATGAACCACAACCTGTCCGATATTTAATAGCTACAGTACCATCCCATCTTGTATTGTGTCTATCCTTGTGTTTAATCTCTTTTATAACCTTAAATGTTTTTTCTTTTTTTTTCCTTTTTGTAACTGCGAAGTGCTTTGAGTCCCATTTGCGCACTATATAAATAAAGTTATTATTTTAATGTTTTATACCAACTTTAATACTGCATGGCAGTACATAGTTCTTTAAAACTCCAGATATATAACACTATATTTGATACAATATTTGCTGCTCAGAGCCTAATCCATATTCAAAGAGGTCACTGCCCTTAAAATGTATTTATATATTTTTTATTTCTATATTGCTCATTAGTTTTATTGAATAAGTATTACACATGTAGTTTTAATTAGGAGGAAATTCTGAGTGCATCTTTTGGGAATCCTAGCTTTGATATAACTGTATTCCTGATAGCAGCCCTTCTACCAACAAATAGCTGAACAGGCCTTTTTCTCTTTCACCTTACACTTCTCCAACATGTCACTTAATGTGCTCTCAATACCCTAAAAATATTATTACTAGTGAGGGATAAACTCTAATTTGTTGAGTTACCGCTAGATTTTTATTTATTTATGTAGAATCTCTGTCTTCTATTAATAACATCATCAATTTAAATAAAATATATTCTAACTAATTGATATTGCAAATTTGATAATCATCAGACAGCTGGACAGGGGTGGGAGTATCCTCCATGAACATATATTATATTATATTGGCGAAGCTTTATGCCTCCATGGGTATGTTACCTCCTATTGTCCTTCACGTTCATTTATTGAGCAATAAAAATAATCACTTACTAGAGGTAAAATTAGGGTATTAAAAAAATACAATAATTTCATTTTCTCCTTATAAATTTGTATGTAAAAAATGCCATTGTTTTACCATCTCCCAAAGGTTTATAAAAGCATTTCACTTTCTCTAGGAATGTCCCACTATTAAAAAAAACATCTTGATTACCGCAAACCTGTTGAAATATGTTGATGTTTTTCTTTCCGCACTGGTATATAAACAATGTTCTTTTTTAAGAGACACTATGGATGTTTAAAATTCTTTGGAGCACTTTGTTTGTGATAATTTTAGATGGGTTACACTAGATGTCACATTACTTTTAACATGCATGGACCATCACAGTGGAGTACACAAGGTTTCCTATTATTTTTTTTTAAATACAGATAACACATTACCATTGTCACATACTGTAGATTTATGAGTTAGGAAAGTATTCCATTTATTTTGGAACACAATTATTTTATTTTTTAGGGTTCCTTTTTGAGACATCTCATGGTACAACCGTGGGTTCTCGTTCCATCCCCAATTATGTTGGTGTTTTTATAGGCCTTTTGGAGATGTACTGTACTGTAACTGTTTTGGAACAATAATAATTTTGACCAAAATGTTAGATAATGTTACTATATAAACAACATCATCATGATCTGGTCTGGCTCTCTGACCAATTTGAATTGTTCTGTAGGTTAATTTACTTTCTTATTTTGATTCATTGTTTTACATGTGTATTGAAACGTGTATGTCTTAATATTTTTAAATGATATATTATGAATTAAGCATGCTTTTTAGTTTTTGTATTCAATGTATGAATATGGATTACTGGGTTTATGGTACTGGTATAATTAATTAGATGTACTGTATTTACATTGTTTGTTGTATTTTAATTCATGAAGTCTTCTCTTTCTCTTATGCA
Source organism: Ascaphus truei (assembly GCF_040206685.1). Taxonomy (NCBI): domain Eukaryota; kingdom Metazoa; phylum Chordata; class Amphibia; order Anura; family Ascaphidae; genus Ascaphus; species Ascaphus truei. The sequence continues at coordinate 51,629,633 of NC_134486.1, read as the reverse complement.
TGAACTGCACCGGGATTGGATTATAATGTTTATTTGGATATTAATGACAGATGTGATAGTTAATTGCTTGGGCAAAATAAATGCACTTTTGAAGTTTATATGATTAACACCTGATAAAGTGCTACTTTATGCGCGAAACGTGTTGTTGTTTAGAAACTATTGCACAACTTTGTAGATGCGTTGTGTGACAACCGGCTTACTCCGGGGCTCCGCCGTCTGTCCGGGACTGTTAGAACACGGTCTTTTAGGGTAGGTTAAATGATGAGGCATCACATGCTGTTCCTTTAAACAGGCTATGCCTGGTTTATTTAGTCCCAGGCACTGAGACTGCACACAGTGCATACAACAGAAACACAGCAAAACAAAAATCTGCTCACCTGAGCAATAACTTAACTTAGGTTTTCCCTGACTCAGGGTTGAAGTGGCTTTTCCACTTCCAACAACAAAATAAGGTACTTTGCAGTTTTAGACAAAAAGGAACAGAATGATTTAACCTGTTTGGGGAGAGGCTTTTCCCCTCTCTGCTTCCAGCAGCCTTCCTGTCTCCAACCTCTTGGGGAGAGGGGGAGAGGAACCAAGAAATCAGTCTTAAATACCTGATTTCTAATTAGCATTCAGGCAGCAGACAATCTCTGGTCTGGATCCCTCATCCCTCAGTTCCAGCACTTGCCAAACTGTGGGATGGAGTGCATGTATTATGAGGCTGCACTTTCCAGCCTAAACAGGATAGAAACTGTTCAGTATCCTGGGAGCCCTATATATGGAATTTATTACCATCCCCTGGTTTCTGTCACAGTTGTTACGTGACCGTGCAACCAACTTGGCTGCAGGTGTGAAGATTGTATTCTGGGAGCTACTGTACAAGAAAACTATTGTACTGTCTTTAGAAGAGATTACCTAGTTCTACTGTGGTGGCATCTTCTAATTTGCTGCTCTTGTGGAGACCTTTTGTGTCCTGCTATGATTTGTGCCAGCTTTTTTTATATCGTAATTTTGGAATATATATGTGCTTTAATTAAATCTTTTTCATATACTTATTTGGACGTCTCTGATCCCTTCCTTTTGCTGTTTTCAATGATAAGGTTACCAGTGAGCTCAAGGCTCAAGGGAACTATTTCTGGGTCCAAACAATTTGACCTATACTGTGGTTTGGCTTGTGTGAAAAAATGTTTGGTTCACTACCAAAGTTAACTGAGAACATCTGCTGAAAAGCCTCTTAAAGTTTTAAACAGGCACTATCATTCAAATGTAGTTGTTGTTCCTTTAGAGATATTTAATTTAAAACGATGTGACGCATCTTTTTTTATTCTGTAATAATCTTATGTGGTTCATACAGTAATAAAGTGAGTCGCAACAAATTCAACTGTAGACAATTTTAATAAACTAGTGATGTTGTGCTTTAAAAGAAATTATAACAGGGAAACTTAGATACAGTAAATTAAGCTAAACTACAGTATATGTATACTTGAAATTCTGAGCTCAATTGTATAACAAAAATGTACTGTACTGTATTGGATCCCCCAAGACTTTTGTTAAAGGTGAAATCCCCTCCAAAATTAATATAGAGATGAGTCATGTTAGGATGCATCCGCTTCCTTAAAACAATTATCTTTAAGCTGTCTTTTTGTTATAGTCATCAGCGGTGTACTTGAAGGAAGGAACGGAGAGGGAGAAAGTAAATGGAAATGTTCATGTCTTTGCTCATTCCTGTGTCAAAAGGATTCAATAATTGATCATTTAATTTAAATTTTAAGATTATTACCATTGTGTCAGTATATATGTAATGTAAAAACGATCTCTGACTTACAGTATGTGAATTTTGCTATCCATTCCTTTGTTGTTTGTAGAGATGGGCAAATTAGACATAACTAAATTCATAGGTGGATTTGAATTTCAGCAAAAAATTGACCATCTCTAGTTGTTTAACCATATTCTGTACATTGAGAAATAATAGGATTCCAAGACTGCAAATTCCTACTGTATGCCTTGTACTGTAAGTAAGGATGGGCAGACTTGGCATTTTGCAAACTCCAATTTTTATTTGGAAGTTCAAGTCAAAAAGTTCAGAACAAGCTTTTAATTTCAAATGAAATTTGAGCCAAAACCCAAGAATCGCTTATCCTTGGATCTGTTTCCTTTTGGGCTTTTTTCAGGTGTTTGTTTTATGTACTAGGCAAACTTTTGTGGTCACAAGTGAAATAAAAGCAAACTTTTGCAAAACAAGCTAGAAAATATTTAAAAATAAATTCCATCCTTTTCTAAAAATCCAAAGCCACAACCAATCAACTTCTAGTAAAAACAAAAACAAAGCTCAATACATTTTTAGAATCAAAATATTCCCACCCTTACTAAATAAGTAGCCACTGTGAAAATGCTTGGTTCCACTCTGTAGTGTGTTTTTTTTAGTCTCGATCTTCTTTTCTTTGATAGTTACTTAATTGTAAGTTTGCTGTGTATTCATTTTTATTTTAAATTGCAAATATAGCAGGTGATAGTGTTCCCCATGATACAAAACATATAACAGAGTTTCAATAGGATTGAATATCAAGTTTAACATATATCCCAATATATTACACGAGAGAATAATGAAGCCCACTATATCTGTAGGTTGCTTATAGAAGGGTAGGGTTAAAGAGTTTGGAATCAAAATGTTACAAGGGTTATTACTCCCTGTGATGGGGCCTTAACCCCTGTCTAAATAGGGTTCCAAATAAAAAGCCTCTATCAAGCTGATGAGTCCAGCAGGGAGTTGGTAAATTGCAGCTACAGATAATTAGTCAGTCTTATCAGTCAGGTAGAAAAGACCTGATAAACTGCAAGGGATCTCTCTAGCACGGGGAAGGTGGGTGCGGCCGGAGAGGATCCCAAGGAACCAGACCCTCTATTCTAGGACACAGCAGTCCCTGGAAGCCGCCAAATGGTGCATCCTCACGTACACCAAACCAGACCAGACTAATGAAAAGAGCGTAAAGGGAGAAACCCACTCAGGCTCTGTGCATAATATGTGGTGGGTGCACTAGGGGAACAAGGTATGTATAAAGATGGTCTGAATGCTACCCCTTTAGAGAAGGGAGTGGTCAAAGAAAAAGCCCCTTTAACATGTACTCTCCTACCACAAAAATAATCCAATGTATATTAATATGAACAATAGTTTAAGATTAAAAATATGGGTAAAGTCCCTGACACTCAGATGAGAACTGGATCGCTTAAAATATGTTTTTTAATAGGTCATTGGACAGATCTAAAATATATGGGACACTAACAAAAAAGAAAATCCATCTGGTAACACAATATGCACCGATAGATGGCGGGTTCTAAAAATAAGCTCTATTCCTTTGTAGAGTGTAGGCTGAGTCAGGCACAGATGGTTACTGTGCTAAACATAGACAGCAGTACTCATCAGACTTGATCATTTTTACAGTAAAGAGCCTGTTGGAATTTCATGGTGACTTTTCATGAGAGGAAAATAAAAACAACGGCGAGAAAAAGTTTGTGAACACCAATGATAATGATGGAAATTGCATAGTTTTTCCATGGTAACCTTTGTAAATCAAAAACGGTCTTTTCTTAAATATCCAAAAGGGTTTATATTAACCAATTCCATATCTTTTAAAACAAAGTGATGCATGAATTAGACCAGGGGGCGCAATCTTTTTCCCCTGCGCCCCCCTGCTGGCTTTCCCCCTCTCCTCGCGCTCCCCCTCTTACCTTGATTCAGACGTCCTGACATCATGACGTCACGTTGTCATGGCAACATGACCCAGCGGTGTCAAATGACGCGACGTGTCACCAGGAGCATCTGAATCAAGGTAAGTAAGGTTTACAGAGGCCCCACAGCTACCCTGGCATTAATTTAAATGCCTTCAGGAAGCGCACGCAGGGCCTCTGTAAACCCCGCGCCCCCCCAACAAGTCTTGTGCCCCCCTGGGGGGCGCGCCCCCCACTTTCGCGCCGCTGAATTAGACAAACAATGAGTAATTAAGTCAGGGTATATGCAAAAATAAGAGTGAAACCCTGGCTGTATCAGCTAAATTAAATGGATCAATTAGAAACAGGTGTTTAATTAGGTAGATTTACAGGGTTGAGTTTGGGAGGCCCTACCCTATATAAAGATAAGAAAATTGTATGAGTTTTGTCTTCACCACATAGATGTGTGGAAACACGTCATGCCACAGTCAAAAGAAATCGTTAAGGACCTCAGAAAAGTAGTTATTGATGCGCATCAGTCTAGAAAGGGTTACAAAACTTTTTCTAAGTATTTGGGGCTCAACCAACTCACTGTCAGACAGAGTCTACAAATGAAGAACATTTAAGACCACAGTCACTACACCCAGGAGTGGTTATCATATCAAAATGTCTAAAAGAATAAACCTGCAACTTATCAGGCAAGTAACAAAGAACCCCAGAGTAACACCCAAGGATCTGCAGGCCATTTGGCTAAATTGAGTGTTGATGACTAAACTATCAGAAAAAGGCTGAACAAGAATTGTGTTCATGGAAGGATAGCCTGGAGGAAACCACTGCTCTCTAAAAAGAACATTGCTGCCCATCTGAAGTTCACCAAAGAGCACATTAATGATCCACAAGACTTCTGGAACAATATTCTCTGGACAAACGAGTCAAAGGTAGAACTTTTTGGCCTCAATGAGAAAGGTTATGTTTGACAAAACACAAACAATGCATTTGAACAGAAGAACTCATCCCAACCATCAAGTATGGTGGTGGAAGTGTGATGGTTGGGGCTGCTTTGCCGCCTAAGGACCTGGGCAGCTTTCCATCACTGACACAACCATGAATTCTGCCTTCTATCAGAAGATTCTAGAGGAGAATGTCAGGCCATTTGTCAGTGCAAGGAAGCTGAAGAGAAAGTGGGTCATGCAGCAGGACAATGATCTTAAACATATTAGCAGATCTACAAAAGTATGGCTGTAGAAGAAGAAATTTCACATTTTAGAATGGCCAAGTCCAAGTCCAGACCTAAACCCCATCGAAATTTTGTGGCTGGACTTGAAGTGAGCTGTCATGCAAGGAAGCCCTCAAATGTCACTGAGTTGAAGCAGTTCTGTAAGAAGGAATGGACCAAAATTCCTAAAAACCGATGTGAGAGACTGACCAGCAGTTCCAAGAAATGCTTAGTTGAAGTTATTGCTGCTCAAGGGGTACCACTAGTTACTTAATCTAAAGGCTTATACTTTTTCACAGATGGATATTGAATGTTTAATCAGTTTGTGGATAAATAAATATTGAAAAAGTACCATGTTTTTGTGTCATTTGTTTGATCAGGTTATCTTTATATATTATTAGGACTTAGATTAAGATCTAATATAATTTTGGGTTGGAAATATGTGAAAATCATAAGGGGTTCACCAACTTTTTCTTGACACTGTATATGTTACTTTTAACAACTGAACTTAATGGATATTACATTTAAGTATGTATAAAGTATAAAGTATTTATTTATGTGTTGATACATTACCTTCTATATATTTGTTTAAACTATTAAATATAAACATGATTATTAAGACGTGCTACTTCATAAGGCACATTCCACGTTGGAGGACACTCCCAGCCCCATTCAAATGAATAGGTCATATTTACTAAGCGTTGTACTTCATAAGGCACTTTCAAAGACCGGACGATAACTTACTGCCCATGCATCGGAATTTACTAAGGTGTGCTGTCTTCTGGAGTAGCACCATTTAGTAAATATGGCTCATTATGTTGTTTACAGAGGTCTATAGAATATTGTGTAGACCTCCTAGACTGCTAAGCATTAGTGAACAAATTTCAGTTTCTACCCTGCTTTACACAACATCTTATATCTACTCTGCCACAAATGGAGACTGATAATATGGAAGTTTTCTGGAATTTGACCAAAAGCATCAGTGTTTTTTAGAAAATACTGACAATGTGGTTTTCTTATCCTGGTGCCCTATGATCAGATTTCAATATAACATGTAGCTTAACTAATATTTACAATTTTAAAGTGCAGAGCATTTTAACATTATTCATGCATCTTTCAATAAATGACTTTCTATTTTTATGATACTTGTATCTTCGACTTTATCAATATACAATTAATATATGTGTTACTAGACTTTATGAAGGTTATCTATTTACCTTTTCTGACTGTAAATCTGGGACAAAACATGTGTAAAAGAATTGTGTTGTGTTTGTCTACGAAGACAAGTTCCGCTTTCAATCAGATTCCATTCCTTTGATAAATATAGTATGTTTTGGGCATTGGCGTCTCCGCAGTTTTGTATCCAGTACACATTGGTAAATACTGTATGTCCCGTTTGTTTGTTTGGTTACTATTGCACTTTGCAATTTATAGTTCCAATGCTATACTAAATCCTAAATGTCTAAATTCATATAATAAATCCTAAATTCTCAAAACGTCCTTTTTTTTTAAGCCCGGAAAAGATTCTAATTCTCTCTATGAATATCTAGTAGCCTAGGTGAGCACATGCAGCATTCACACAGAAATGTTCAGATACTAATGTAATCTCAGTTGAATTTGGGAATGTACACATACGGAAACAGAAAAACAATTCAAACTCTTGAACTGGCACTAACTAAATAATTAGTTTTTTACTATTGACGTGACCATTTGAAATTAGCAGTCAAAATGAATTTGTACTACATTATTTGGCAGTGTGATAGAAACATAAACAAAGCAGTTAATACATTCACAAACCCATCATAGCCAATGCTGAAGTGCCTACGCCAATAACATTCTCTGCATTGCAATTCTCTTTACTGTGCTGTATTTTTTATTTGTCTTGAAATAACTCCAGTGTCAGACAGAACAAAAGCAATGGCCAAGAAAGTGAACTTTGCAAAAATCAACATTGCTCAACATCTTCAGGTCTTGCTCAGTTTACAATTAGGAAATCCAAATGTATTTTTATTGCTGTATGTGTTCACCAAATGTTGCTTATTAAGCATTATAAACAGTACAATTTGTGGCAAGAATAAAACCTGTCTATAGTAAACTGATGGTTTGAAAGATTCTACAATTACATAGGAAAACAAATGAGTCATTTTAAATTATATTTATAAAAGCAAACGTCCATAGAATTTGAATGCAACAGAATTGTTCTCACGAAAATACCAAAGGAAAGCTAAGAGCTATTTTTGAAGGATTCTATTCTATAGAACAGCATTCTTCAATTAAGAGGTTTTCATGGGTGGAAAAATAAACTAAACATTTTACTTTGTAAGTCAAAACACATGCTTTTCTAAATGTAACTATTATGTGGGCATGATAATTGTTAGGTAGATTTTGGATACATTTGCCTTTGACGTAATATTCCATAATCATGTGTATTAAAAATACTCCAGTGTATGACATACTTTGATAACGTGAATACTGTATTATAGTGATATTATAATATTTAGCAACATATATGTTTCTTGTATAGATTTATAAACCAGAGTTTTAGACCCCTATTCAATATGACGTGAAGTTATTTTCTCCCTGCCAGGAACGCTTTGTAATTGTTATGCCTCATCTTCTGCGCTTTGTTCCTACGTAATTATCTCCTTTCCACTCCTTCCAACTTTACTGTCTTATCACATTTGAAATTTTTTCCCTCACTGCCCCCTAACTGTGGAATTCTCTCACACTCTGTATACGTCAAGCACCTTCTCTCCCCACCTTTATGTTCAAATCTAAAACCTCACCTTTTTAATCAGGCATTTTAATAGCCTGGACTTACTGTATGGCTACTGCCCCATGCCAACAGTTGCACTTAGTACCTATTGTGGTCGTTCAAGCACTGCCATCTGCTGAACTTCCTCCTTTACCTGCAGCCTCTGTAAGTCTCCTAACATGCCACATTGGTTGTAAACTCTTCCGAACAGGAATTTCCTTTCCTGGTCTCTGATTTTATGTTTATTGCACTTATTTCATAAAAATTCCCTGTATTGCATTGTCTTTTCTGTAATGCACTGCAAAAACAGTTCGCATTATATAGACAAACAATAAACGTACATATATAAATGTGCTTTTATGTATATAGAGGTGCTTTTGGTTGGAGGTATATTATTTAGGGAAGTACCACGGACTATCCGAGTCCGTGGGAACTGGCCTGAAGAAGGGGCGCTGTAGTCTCTGAAACTTTGCCCCCCTATATTTTATTACCTTGACCTGAGCGTGTGTTATACGTTGTCCTTATTTTTCTCCCCCCCCCCCTTTTTCATTTTTACACTCTGTATTGTTCCCTTTGTATTCCCTCCACCCCCTCTCACTCTCGATTGTTTACTTATTGTTTACTTATTAGGTTCTATGTAAAGTAACCTCCAAACCTTTATTAGGGTTGTCTCTGAATTTGAGTTATAATTTATGATCCAGAAAATAATTATGTCTTTTTTTGTATTCTAGAATTTCTTCGAGTACGGAGAGGTAGAACTGCGGAGTGCTATCAATACGCAACAAAATATTACAGGTGATCAATAGAGGACTCCAATAAAAATAATATTTATTAGATCACGTGATCACAGAGAGGCTTTATCACACCTTGATGCGCGAAATGCGTGTGTACGTTTTGTACCTCTCTGTGATCACATGTGATTTAATAAATATTTTTTTTATTGGAGTCCCCTCTTAATCACTTCTAATATTTTGTTGTGCATTGGTAGCGCTCTGCAGTTCTGTCTTTACTCACTCCAAGAAATTCTAGAACAAAACAAAGAAGAAGCTGAAGCGTAGTTAGCGAAAACGTGCGTCGGGTCGTAGCGGGATGTGTAACATCACACATCATGAGAGTCTGCAGCGAGGCAAAGATCATCCATATTTTTGCACGATCGGGGTCTGGGGGTCGGGTGAGGTATATTATTAATTAATATGGTACTAGATACATATACATAGCCACAATCACCTACTAGAAATATTCCCGAAAAACTATATTAATCGTGGTGATATACTCCTTCTGAGGCTACTACTTCATTAGAAGCTGTGCCTTCTGTCCTCACATCGATCCAGTCCCTGTATGCGCTCCCAAGTATAAACTCACAAACTGAAGCATGATATCATACAGATATATTTTAATAATGGGTATAGACATTGGAGGAGATCTAGGCATACCATTATTTCCACCTTAGTACTTGTCTATATCTACCACATTATATTAGAATACTAAGAGGTGGTATAGATACAGGTATCATCTGGTCCCATACTGTTATATTTTACTAATAGGGACTATCTGGAATGTCATACCCTTAAACTTCTTAAATGATTGCTGTGACACATGTTTAAATGTTCATCATACAATTTAGAAAAACATAATTGGAGAATAATGCAATCATTCAATTGCATTGCCATAGATTATGCTAAAATGTATATTTATCATATTTTATATCATTCTAATAATACATTACTGTAACTATACATAATTTGATGCATTTGTAATTCCAAACCATTGTTAATCCCATTTAAAATTACTCAAACAGTGATGGCCATGTGTTTTGAAGGATTAATCTTTTCAGTATATAGCAAGGCGTCAAAGTTGCACATTATGCAAATATTACATCACCATGGAACATCATAAAAGAGACCAACAATTTCTGAGATTCATGCTACTGCTTTCTTCTGCCAATAATTATTTAGGTAAATCAGGTAATTGGATCTCCATTTGCTTTCCTCTTGAGACTGAAAAAATTGTTATTGTTAGATGATGAAGAATGCTGTAAGCAGTATCAGATGTATCGATAGTCAAATCGTTAAAAGATGGCTGGGAACACAGTGCTGTCCTTTATGTCTTTTAAGACATTGTATTAGAAGAGGTATGTTTTATAATATATATAAAATTAGAATATCTTCTATTGAAGCAATTTAAACAACTCACCTCCAAAGCAGACCATTTTTGTAAAAATGACATCAAAATAACATTGAAAATGTAGCGTACAGAGAATGAAATGCAGTGATTAGCTTTTTTACTATTATGGCTTAATTTGGTCATTCATGGATTAGTAATTTAATCATTGAAACATAATGATACCATCATATAGGAGTCTGTCACATTAGGATGTTATGCTTCTTTTAATTTTGATGCACATCTTTTATTTACGTTGATATATGGTGTATGTCAAGGTTATTTTAAATTCATTTCTGCAGTTACCAAAGAGATAAGTAGAAACTGCAGTCAATGAAGTAAGGCTATCATACCAAGAATAGAGAGGTGTGCAAAAGGGTTTCCAATATCATAAGAATAGAGGGATGCAAAGTTTTCAATTTCCAGTTCGCCTTTGTTTTGGCAGAAAAACGTTACATTTCAAACTTGTGTAAAGTTTTGCACAGTTTTAGAAAATAATTTTGTAGTTTATGAATTATGGCATTCCATTCCTTATCAAATTTATTGATATATCATGTCTTCATTATATATAAACGAACATCCATTTTGCGTAAAATATCTTTAACCCTTTCAGTGCAGGAGGTATGGTGGTATAAGACCTCCGCTATATGTAGTTTAATAGCGCTATATAAAGACATACATACATGCATACATACATGTGGTTCCCATGTCAATCTCTTCTCTCCCTGTGTCACCTCTGCCCCATGTCACCCTCTGCTCCCTAGTGTGTCCCACTCTACCCTCCATATGTGTCATCATCATACCCTACGTGTCACCCACATCCCTCCTCCCCACATGTACTGACAGTGTATAGTGTGATCAGGTTAAATACTCTGTGTCACTGTACAGTGTCTTCTGGTTACATACTCTGTATCAGTGTATATTGCAACTGGCTATATACTCTGTCAGTGTATACATTGACATGGAATATAACCAAACTGTATTGGCACTTTGTGCGGCACATAATTAATACTATACCTCTAATTTAACTTTTCCTAGAGCTACAGTCCTCGCTACACCCTTGGAAACAGATGTAGCACTGTGTACTTTTGGCATGAGCTCAATTTGATGCAGATGGAGTGCAGTCAGGACACCCCCTCTATCCATTCCCATCCTACACCTCTTCCTAACTCTCTTCCTGCCTTCCTTAACTCTTTTTCCACTGTCACAGAGGAGGATGTGTCATTGCTGATCGCCTCTTCTCCCTCTACCACCTGCCCTCTTGACTCCATTCCCTCCCATCTCCTAAAACCTTTTGCTCCTACTATAATCCCTACGCTCACACACATTTTTAACTCCTCCCTCTACTTTAGTACCTTTCCCTCTTCCTTCAAACATGCAACAGTTATACCGTTACTCAAAAACAGCAAGCTTGACCCTACCTGTCTTTCTAACTATCGGTCTGTCTCCCTCCTGCCTTTGCCTCTAAACTCCATGAACATCTTGAATTCTCTTGATTGCTCCATTTTCTCAACACCTAGTCTCTGCTAGACCCTCTACAATCTGTCTTACGCACTGCTCACTCCACTGAAACAGCCCTCACTAAAATAACTAATGACATGCATGCCACCAAAAACAGCGGTCATAACACTCTTCTCATATTACTCATATATAATCCTGGATGACCCTATGCCGACTTAAACTTATCATAGCTAAAACAGAGCTCCTCATACTGTAATTCCTCCCAAACCTGTCCCTACTACCTCCTTCCACATTACTGTTGGAAGTACTATCATTCACCCAGTAGCAAAAGAACACTGCCTAGGGGTCACACTTGACTCCTCTCTCATCTCCTCTCACATTCAAAAGGTAGTTAAAACCTGTCATTTTTTCCTCCGCAGATTTACAAAGACACTCCCTTTCCTCGGTTGCTCGACTGCAAAAACTCTGACACAGACCCACATTTTCTCCCGTCTCAACTACTGTAACCTCCTACTGTCTGGCCTTCCTGCCTCTCACCTGTCTCCCATACAATATATCCTAAATGTTGCTGCCAGAATCACTCTACTCATTCCAAAATCTGTCTCAGCATCTCCCCTGCTAAAATCCCTCTCCTGACTTCCTATCAAATCCCATATCACACACTCAATTCTCTTACTCACTTTTAAAGCTTTACACTCTTCTGCCCCTCCTTACATCTCAGCCCTAATTTCTCACTATGCACCATCCTGACCCTTGCGTTATGCTCCAGGATGTTTTCTATCTACTCCTTTTGTATCTAAAACCCTCTCCTGCCTTAAACCTTTCTCACTGACTGCCCCACACCTCTGGAATGCCATTCTTCTCAATATCCGACAAGCACCCTCTGTATCAACCTTTAAGACCCAACTCAAAACTCACCTGCTTAAGGAAGCATAAGAGTAGCTCTATGAGTGATAGTTTTACACTGTATACATAAACCTTGGCCTCTTGCAGACATGGTTACCAGAATGCCCTCCTACTGTCTCTGTATGTCCTTCCTACCAACCAATTAGATTGTAAGCTCTCCGAGCAGGGACTCCTTTTCCTAAATGTTACTTTTATGTCTGAAGCACTTCTCCCCTTTATGTGTTATTTATATTATTTGTTATCTTAATGAATGTCATGTGTATAACTGCTGTGAAGCACTATGTACATTAATGGCACTAGATAAATAAAGACATACATACAGTCTGTGAGGTTGCCTTACTCACTACTCTCACGGCCAAGCGGAGAGTACGTTTCCCAGAAGGGATTAACACAGAGAGTGTCCCTGCTTCTGAATGGGGCTCCGTTAGCGTTAATTCTAATGGGCTGCTACCAGTCTGTAAGAGCTGCAAAGAGAGATCAGAGAGAAGCAGTCCCTCTCTCTGTGTCATCCCGCACAGCTCTTACAGCAGATCTCACAATTTGTATTATTATTTTTAGTACGGAGTTCTGAAGTAGGGAGTCGCCGGAGCTGAACCACCTTTAATTCAGGTCCAGGGATCCCCTGCTTCCCAAGGTATAGGCATCTGTATGGGGTGCCAGTATCTACTGCAAGTTTAAATCTCCTACATCATGGCCCACGTGATGGGGACATTTAAACAGCCCCAAGATACTGACCCTCCATATTTGGCAAATAGGGCTATTGCCCATTACTGTGTGTGGAGGTGTGGGTGAGGTTTTTTTTGGGGGGGGCGGGGTAGAGAGGGCAAGTGATGGGGGTAGTTGCCTCAGGGAGGGTGGTTAGGCCTCCCAGAGGGGTAACGGGAAGGGATAACCACTTAATTACCAATACTTTTCACCCACTAAGGTAATTAAGAGATTAATGGCCAGTTGATAGTGTTTTTAATGGCTGTGCATCAACTGTTTATTGTATGTTGGTGACACTGAGAAGAAAGGCTTCATCCTGGCACGGGAAAGTGCTACTTTTATTTACTATAGGGTGCCCAATGATTGCGAATGTGGGTATCTGTGCATACTGCTGCGGCACAGTTTATTCGAGCATTTGCCCGTTCTGTGCCGCAGCAGTAGCCTGGCGCGCGCCCGAGTGTGACGGGCGCGCGCCGAAGCAGCGGAAGAGCGCCCTCCGATCGGGGCGCTCTCCCTACCGCTGCCGGGTCCGCCGGGTCCCCCGGAACCCCCTGCCGCTGTCCCGCGATCGCGGGACACCAGGGCTCCCTCGGGGAGCCCCTGGACACGCGTGCAGGGGGCGCACGCTCCCGATGACGCGTGACCGCGCGTCTATGACGCGCGGCACGCCGAGGGGCGGCCACTAGCAAGCCGGGAGATTTCCCGGCTTGCGGTACCGACCACACTTCAATAAAGTGTGTCGGTAGTGTAGGTAACCAACATGACAATCAATGGATTAAATGGCTAGTGTTTGATTTTATTGTAATGTATATTTTATTGCATTTTGTAATGTGTATTTTGTATGCTTCTCAATGAGGCAAGAGTGCTATTAGCCAGATTTGGCTAATAGGGCTATTACTCATTACTGTGTGGTGTGGGGGAGGGAGTTTTTTGAGGGTAGAGGGTGGTGAAGGAGGAGTTTAGGGTTATTAATGTATTTTAATTGTTAATCTATTTTTTTTAATTAAAGCTTAATATTGATTGCCAATGTGGCTATCTAGGCTCTAGGTCTAGTTATCCACAGTGACAATTAATGGTTTTATGTTTCAAATGTATTTAATGTTTTTGGGGTAATTACTGTACAGTATGTGTATTTTATTTTGTTCAAAGCCCAAAACCACTAATAGCCACATTTTGCTAATATTTGATATTGGGCACTAGTCTAGAGGGGGTGGTGAGTGGTTAAGAAATGCAGGGGGGGGTATGTGGCAGGTTTAACCCCCTACTATTTTAATGGTTAGTCAGTAATGTAATGAAGCTTTCCTTTTTGTTTATTTTTAGTACACAGTATTGAAGCAGGGGTCTCCGGAGCTGAAACCCATTAATTTCAGGTCTGAGGACCTCCTTCTTCCCGAGATACAGGCCTCCATAAGGGGTTCTTGTATCTTGGGGCTGGTTAAATGTCACTGTCACGTGGGCCATGATGTGGGAGATTTAAACTTGCAGGAGATACCGGCACCCCATACCTCGGGAAGCAGTGGGTCCTTGGACCTGAATGAAAAGTGGTTCAGCTCCGGAGACCCCCTGCTTCAATACTGCATAATAAAAATAATAATAAAAATAGTGAGATCTACTGTTAGAGCTGTTTGGGGAGACACAGAGAGGGACTTTAATTTTATTTTAAAACTGTTGTTAAATCTACTTATCAATGTCTTTTACATATATTTTCGGACAGAGAATGTTGCCCAGGAAATTTGATCTGATAACCAGGAAAAAACAGGAAATGTATGATTTCTACCATGAAATCTGAAATTTGAAAGTGGAAACACTGGCCCAGATCCACATAAAGGTGCTAAGCTTTAGCATGCCTCAGTTCCCATTCAAATGAATGGGAGTAAAGGTGTGCTAAAGCTTAGCACTCTTCTGTGAATCTGGGCCTTGGAGTGTGATTTTGACACATTTCTCTGAATGTTCTAAAACAAATATGCTAGCACATGTCTTAGGCTGGTTTATGTACCTTTCTGAGAAATGTGATTATGCTCATAAGTTTTTTTATTGTACTCTTTGTTCAAAAAAAATTGGGACCCCTATTATTTTGCACCATATCTTGCAGAAATATCATTATATTTTCATGAACATTTAAGCAATTATAGGTCTGTCAAAGTAGATTATTGCATTTAAGAATTATTTGACAATCTAACAAATATTCTTTGTATTGGTCATGACATGATGACCTCATCAAGTGCATAGTTACAAAATGGTGTCCAGCGAAGAAGATAAGCACGTTATAAAGTGCCTGAGACAGAGTCATAGTTATGGTCCAAAACGCTTGCATAAAATGTTTCCTAATAAAGGATGGTCGCTAGGAGTAATGCAAACATGAATTAGTAAAACAGTGTATCATTCAGGAATGGGAGCAGCTGGATCAATGCGTTAGCGATTCGGCAATCAGAAATGGCATTCTTCTCCTTGAGCATGGGTTGCAGCAAAAGGGGGACATTTTGAACATGCACTCTCAACACAAATTTTATTGTCATCTTAATATTTCATATTATATTACAGGACACATCCTCCTAAAACAAGAAGGAACTGGAATTCTAGAGGTCTTTATACAAAAAAGACGTAATTTTAATCCACACATATCGACGTTTCTGTCAAACACACTGACCTTTGTCAAGATCTTGACAAAGGTCAGTGTGTGTGAACGAAACATTGATCTGTGTGGATTAAAATTTCTTCTTTTTTGTATGAAGACCTCTGGAGTGCCAGTTCCTTCTTGTTTTAGGAGGATGTGTCCTGCATTATAGGTCTCCCCAGCGGGGGATGATCCCTGTGTACTTCTTGAGGCAGTTACATAAATCCAGTGAGTGCACCTAATTTTTTTCTTCAGATTATGTTAAAATAGTTTAACACATTTACGTGCTTTGAAGGAAAAACTCCCATTTCTTGGTTTATGAACATGAACCTACCATAGTGTATCTGCTACTTGTTGAAATAATACAGTGACATTAATTTAGTTAACATCAGTTGATTTTTATTGTACTTCTTATCTAGTGTTAATCTACATAACAGACACCTACAACTGTCACATTTTCATGGGTATTGAGTGACAAATATATCAGATACTATGAAAACCTGAACACAGTGTATGTATACTGTATGTGCTGATCCCAGCCCCCCCCACCCCCCCCCTAGTTGCCAAAAATACTTGCTTGGGAGAACAATATGACCACCGGGTCAGGCTTGGTTCTGGCAGATGATATTGCTGCTTTCTATTGGTGACGTTGTCTTCCAGATAAGGGGAGCGCATGATGACCACGACGTGGATATGTGGAATAAACAAATGCATATAATAGTGTAGCCAATCATATAAAATGAATATATATATCTATTAAAGTGTGTTGGTTCCACTCACCGATTTTCCTTCAATATAAGGAATACCAGAGATCCACCTCTGATGGGAGTAATGATGTAGATTCCCCCCAAAGAAAATGTCAGTTTTTACATCCAGTGCTTCCCAAAAATGCAAGAAAAGTCTCAAAATAGTGTAGTATGTCTATTGAAAAAATGTATTGCAAAGGTACAGTTCACAATTTTCACTCACATTTTGCATATATATATCGGTCATTTGAGAGATATTAGTCGGAGGTCGGTGGCATCCGTGACGTTCTGCCGGTCTCTGCCTGCTATAATTTCGCCTCCATGTACGTTACTTCTTGTGACGTCTCAACTCTGAGCAGATGTAGCTGTATTCAAGGCATTCGTCTGCCAGGACTCGAGACTCCAGTCCTCCACACAATAGGTTCAAATTCAACGTGTTTCGACAGACCTTCTTCCTGACGAAGCTCCGGCGAAACACGTTGAATTTGAACCTACAGTATTGTTTTAAAGAAACATTTACCACCCAACACAGTGTTCCTGGTGCTGGGAGCACTACAGTTGAACTCCACGGGACCACCCGGTTCTACGGAGATAAGGAAATAAATGAATTACTGCTGTTTTAAAATACATGTGACTTGTAGAAGATAGGAAGTTCTGCAATGTAATTTAACAAATGCATTTGGTAAATAAAACAAACTAGTGGAAAAAGTAACTGCTACAGTAATAGGCAGTGTTTTTTTTTTTTTTTTTAATAAACCCAATTAAAAAATGCTACAAACAAAAACTGTTTTCTTTAAAGTCAAATGGAAAATGGATACAAAGGCATCCAAAGGGAGGAAAAAATACCTCAACGATGTTGTGTATTTACCAGCATGTCTCTGTTAGTTACTATCTGTGTATCTTTCTGCAAACAATTATTTCCCAGATTGCCCTACCATTAGAATGCCAAATAAACAAACATTTTTAAGTTGTCAAACTGGATGTTACTGATGTATCCAATATTTACAACTGCCAAATGACTGCATAATTAGTTTTGTTGGCATATTTTGTCAAGACAGATATGAGTCTATTTCCCAATAGTTTTAAGTAAAAAAAAAAAACTTGCTAAGCATCTGTATGCTGCCTGTTCTCCATCTCTGCATCACTGATAGATGTGTTAGCACTTCAGGGCAAGATTTCCTTTTCACAGTGTTTACTTTAAAGTTTATAAAGGTGATGTATCATGGCACGTTTGGAGCAATATTGATGCAAATTGGATTATTTGCATCAATCAAAATCTTTGCTCCATGTTTTTTGCCACGTGTGTCAGTGTACGATATGCTGTTGTTGATACATCTTTACCATCACCTAAACTGTATTATAATTTTCTGTAATGTTTGTTCTATAAAGTACTACATGCATGGTTAGTGCTGTATACATAAATATGTATTTGTTGATCAAGGGAGTAATCTGATTGCCAATTCTTGGAGTCAGGAAGGAATGTTTCCCCTTATGAGATATCATTGGATGATATGTTACTGGGGTTTTTTGTTTGCCTTCCTCTGGATCAATATACTGTAAGTATAGATATAGCATAAAGTATCTGTTATCTAAATTTAGCATAGGTTGAACTTCATGGACGCGTCTTTTTTCAACCTCATCTATTATGTAACTATGTAACATGTATGTGAAATGTTGTATGTGGCAATACCCCCCTTTAAAATTGCAGTTCATGCAATATCCTTCATGTGTTTTCTTTTTAAATAAATCAGTTCTGTACTATGAGAAAATACTTGTAGCATTTTTTTAAAAAAAATGTATTATAATGTAACGAGCATTTTTTGTTCCTATAGCAACCATTTACAAAGTCACTGTAACGGATCGGGGGACTCACGCTTCCCAGCGTGTCCCCGTCACCCCAGTTCCCACGACCTCTAACCACCTCTCTTTCCTTCGTCCTCACTCTTTCCCATCCTCCTCTCATGGTCGTTCCTCCACGGCGCGGATTGCATGCCCTGACGCGCGTTCGTGTCACGTGCGCGGCTCCCGCACTGTGCGCGCACATTCCTGGTCACTCACTACCCTCCGTGGTACCCATATCCCTCGGCGTGCGTCTATCACCCCAGCCCTTGAATTACCTGGCTCCTCCGCCTCTCCTTCCCTTCCGCCTCTGGTGCCGAGCGTTTCCCCGGCGGTGCATCCCTCGTGCCCTGTGACATGCGCGGTGCACGCGCATAACACACTTACAGAAGGCGCGTGCACCCGCTCCAGTTATTTGCCGCCCCTAAACTCTAGCTCCGCCCCCCGTGGCTTACAAGCCATCTCCCTAATTATTTCCCTGTCTCCTCCCCTACTCTCTCAGACCTATCCCTGCAAACTCTCACTCAAGCCTCTGCTCCACCTCTCATCCCTATTGGTCCCCCTTCCTTTATAACCCCACTCTCTCCTCTTAGTCATTGCTCTGCATAGCTTTCCTGTAGCTCCTGTGTGTGCAGTGTCTATGCATAGCTCCCTTGTCTGTTTCAGCGCTGGTTCCTGTCCCTGCCCCTGTTTGGATTCCCTTGGTTAGAACTTGTGCACTGCTTTGGATTTGACTACTCTGCCTTCTCCAGCCCTTGGACCCTGGCTTACGGACATCACTACGCTGCCTTCACCAACCCTTGAACTCTGGCTTACGGACATCACTACGCTGCTCTCTCCAACCCTTGAACTCTGGCACATGGATATTACTCTCCGACCTCTGGCACACCGGACTCAGCAAGTATACATTAACCCTTTCTTACCAGGCCCGGCAATGCATTACCACACTCCGGGCACGCCCTCACTGCTGTGGGTGTGTGTTATACCCTTACCCACCTCAGTACTGGGGACTGGCCAGGTCTGCGGGCATACAGGCATTACAGTCACATCCCCTTCCTCTTCTGAAACAGGCACTGGCACACCCCTTTTTGAGCCCTGCCCACTCTCTAGCAGTGCACCAATTGTATCTAGTGACTGTCTGGTCTCATGATCCCCACACAACTTTGCATCTTGAGTCCTCTTCTGCTGTGAACCCCCAAGCCTATTCTTCGCCGATTGATAACTGGAGAACGGATCAATCGGCAACTTAGCTAATCACTTGTCAGTGTGTAGATTGTATTGATGCACATATTGTATTGAATAGAATTTTTTTTTAAACGGCAGCTTGAACTGCTGCTTTAATATATATGTCGTACCTGCCAACTTATTATACCCAATAGACAGCTATGTATTTTAGTGACATATTTTTGTTCACTTTTAATAGAAAAGCTACTGGCTAACTGCATTTATATGATTTTTTTTTAAAAGTGATCCCTTTTGGACCAACTCTCTAAATACTATTAAAAGCCCTAAAAAGTGTAGGACAACATTAAATGCATTATTAAAGAAATCTGTAAATTGCAATTATATTATATTGCATGTCAGTTGCTTGTTGAGTTTATTGTTATTAACTATATATTGCTGGCTAAAGGATGTTTCTTTTGGGGCCACAGTAGAAAACAGCACTTTGGGAAACTGTTCTATAAAAATTACTTTTTCAGGGTAGATAAATGATCACCAAAATCCTTTCATGCAATAACAATAAATATATATTTTTTTTATAAAACAGTCACCACAAATCAGTGATGTGGTTGATTAATTTAAAAAAAAAAATATCATTGAAAATGTTAACATGACTTGTACATGGGTTTGTAAACAAAAAGTCTAATAATATTTATTCATTTTAACTTGTGTAGCAATTACTCAATAAACCATAACATAAATGAACGTTAGAAAGTGAAACACCCTGAAATGATTACGTTTACCTACATCCATACTGCCTATGACGTGGCATTAGCTTCAAAACAATGCAATAGAGAACCTACACTGACTGTTTACTTTAAACTATACATATTTCCTGTAATAATGTAATGAAGGCCCCCATGAATTTCCACACATCTCATAGGCTCTAAAATGTTATGTAAATAACACTGCATGTACTGTAGAAAATACCACTGTAAGGAAAGTGTTGCAACCTAGCTGTCCTGAGTGAGCATGGGAATAGACATTAGTGTGAAAAGTTGCTGTTAGGTGAGTGTGTTTTCCTTTCCCATCACCCTGTGCTCACCAGTATAGGCAATCAATGGAACTTCAGACCTCTGAGAAATACCACGGCAGGAGGTAAAGTTACATGCTGAGTTTCCTGCATTTTTGGATACAGTACTTCTCACTGTACATACTGTAAGTAACAGATCTCTCTCGAAGGGAGAGCACTTGCCAAAAAATGTCATATTATTGGTAACAGCAAAAGAGAATAGGGAATTATACGAAGTTTCTTTTTAACAGGCTCTTGTTGTTTTCTTGTAATTAGATATGTTAAGCATTTGATAGCACATCAAGAGTCAACTCATAAAAGTTTACAGCAAAATAAATTTGTGTATAAATTATGATTTGAGGCTTGTAAAACACATGGCAGATCCATGAGTCAACCGCATAAAAAAAACTCCCTGTAAGAAACGAACATTACTTAGAAACATAATGTATGAATACAAATAAACTAAGGAGCTAATATGTCTCATGGAGTAAAAAGAGAGACAACTAAAATAAAAAATGGTGGAAAAAACAATATATGTCAAGTGCTTGAACAATATAATAAAAGTGCAAAAAGTATTATATAACAGTGAATAATCAAAGCAATTAAAATAGTAAAACTAAGGGCTGTGAAAATGATACTAAGCTGAAGCTAAAACTGCTACTTAAATGGGAAATACTGTAAGATCTCCTCCAATCTCAAATGTAATTTGTAATAGATCCCAGTGCAGAAATAGTCTCAATTACGCAGGAAGAACAAAATGAAAAATACACAGAGACGGTCAACTAGAGTAGTCATTTTTGTTATTGAGGTCTTTAGGAAAATGTGTTACTACAGGTAGCAACACACAAGCAATACTATTTTTTTTTTAAAGCCTTTTATAAAGTATCAGTTATTAATTGGAGTCAAGAATCTGATCGTGTTGTTCTCTCATTTAACCTCGCAAAAAACAGACAGATATAGATGAGATTATATGTTATGTAGTTGTATGAGAGAACAACATCTCTGTGTATTTTTATTTATGTTTCATGCAGGGTTTTTGATGAGTTTCACTCTTTAATTATCGTGGCACTACAGTACTAACATGCCTGAAGAGGCTTTTACTCCTGCTGCAAAAACCTTTAGGCTAAGAAGCATGAAATTCACTGATAATTAATTGGAACTGTTAATAAATAGGAGAGTTGACAATTTACCATAATTATTTAGGGAGCTCTGTTACAAAACTAGCACAGCTAAAAATAATTATATGCACTGTAAAACCAAATTATTCTTGATTTAAACTCTCAAAAGAGCATACTGTCACAATAGTAGACACAAAGAAAAGTTTGAAAACTTCCCATGGTGCAGATAAAAGCAGGTGTAGTTAGAGCACAGCCAGCGGAATCCAACTTGACACCTTGATAAAGTGCTGTTGCATGAAACGCATAGGTGCGTTCATGTAGTCCATTTATTGTCTACTAGCCTGCAATAAATTTGATCAATTATTCTAAGTTTGGAGTTGCCTGGATATTTTTCCCTCTTCTTGAAGCTAGAAGTTGGATTCCGCTGGCTGTGCTCTATCTACACCTGCTGTTCTCTGGATCCCTTACCTGGATGGACTGCATGCCGCAGATATCTGGATTGTCCCTGGGAGTATACAGATAAAGGGCTGCATTGCCTTGTTATATTTCCTGTACACACTGAACATTATCTCATGTATTAATCATGGTTGGGTGCTTATTAATGTGTCAATCTATGTGGTTGTCACTTGGATACCACTAGTCACATATCCCCCTCAGTCCCATTGAATTACTACTTTGTGGACATTCCAATATTATCTGGACATTGATGCTGTATGTACCTTGCATACGGAACCGTGTCTGATTATTGAGCACCACACTCACTTTTACCATGGTGCAGATAGCCTCAATAAAACATAAAAAGAAAGAAATAAGACAAAATTGCGATATGTCTTAAAATTGTACCAGTGTCAAACATCTTTTCAATACTGTATGCACTCACATGTAAAATGTGTATTGAGAGCATTGCATGTTTCTTACTTCTTAAACTCCCCAGGTTGCTGATTGTTTTTGCTCAGTGGATGGGTGTATCATGAAAACATTAAAATACAAGAGAACCACAATAGTGTAATATATCTTTCATTTTAGAATAATAGATATATCAAAACTACACTATATTCATTAAAAAAATAAATCTTTACGTCACGTGACTCATATAATAGACTTAAATATTCATCATGTGTAATCTTCCTCTTTTGATAATTTCATATGAACGGTAAAGAAGAGAATTCTATAGTGTAAAAAGTTTAATTTATTAAAATAAAGCATAACAAATATATTGCACTCACAGACAGATGAGAACACCTAGATGGTAACGGGTAGACTCTGGTGTCTGAGAGTACCTCTTTGTGGCTTGGCGTCTCTCTTCATATCTCTTCCAGTAGTCACTCAAAGCTCTGCCCCATGGACATGGGATCGGAGCATTGATCAGAGCAGCAGTCTCTAATGGCTCATTCTGTATGTCTTGAGTTCGTATTACAAATTAAGCCTATGCATTTCAAAGTTCGGTAGTCCCTTCCTCAGGGGTCCTAAATTTCAATGCATCACTGTACCATTTTATAGTTCTCCTTAATCCTTTCATTCTCTAATGGTATAAATCTCATATAAGGTGAAGACTGGAACAAGTCCAATGTCAGTGCAAACAAAATCTACAGCACTGTAATCATACAGATAAGGAAAACTGGAGAAAAAAAACTACATGCAAAAACTTCAAAGCTTCATCCAAATTAACAAAATATTGAGATAAATGCATCCTTCCATAAATAGCTGGCCATGTCTGCTCCTTGAGAAAGCGCCAGTGACGGCGTGAAACGCGTGGGAGGAGGAGCTTGTTTTTCATGTGGATGTTTTACATTTTTATGTAGTCCAATAAATGTTTTTAATTTAATTTTTGGCCGGTGAGTTCTCCATTTTTTGTCCAGGGTTTTTGGATGTCTAACCGATCCCTCTTTTCTCCATGTCTGTATTTCAATTTGTGTTGAAATTTCTGTCGTTTGTGAATGTCCTACCCAGGTTTGATGAATCACATATATCCAGAGTGTATGGCTTGCAATAGGATCGGCTCCGGATGATGCACCGGGGACCACCGGAACACAGCAGTCCAGGGGAGCAAGTCTCTCGCCGATCCACAACCACCACAATAAATCACTGTTGTGATAATGAAACACAACACAAAGTCTCTTCAATGTTTATTGGAGAGGTATATGCACATGTTCTTGGCCGCTGGAAGCAGCACCAGCGTTTTCCCTGCCGAATGAGATAGCAATGTAAAGGAGAATAGACGGTGGTGTACAGCTGAAACAATAATGGGCTCTAGAGCAAAAGGTACTATACAGGGATTTTAATGAATGCATGAAAACATTTTTTGGGGGGTTCTTGAGCTCGCTGGGATATTGTGTTACATGAAAATGGAGGACTGCAAGAGAACCCTCATGCGTTTCACGCTACAACAGTGCTTTGTGCATTCAACTCTCATATAAAGCTAATTAAGGCAGTAGATAAATAGAATCAGATCATAGTAAAATAATCTTAGTATATCTGAGTTGATCCAAAAGGGGATCAGAAAGGTTCCCTCACAATAGAGCACTCGATGTGTGGAGTACAATGAGTAGACTAACAATGGTCTAACAGGTAAATACTGTCGATACAGTAGGTAAAAAAATAGGTCTATCATAACCGGATTAGACAGGAAGAAAAAAATAATAAAGTTTTATTCAGGTATATGGATTAAAAACACATAAATCACATTCAAACATTAAAATAACCCTGTAGTGAAGTGGCAAGATAAAGCAGGCAAGTATCCTATATATCATTATTACCAACAGGTAAAATATATTCCATATAGTAATGATAAAGATAACGTAGTGAACTAATAGTTCAGATTAATGCTGTGTTCCCACCGTGGAGAAATAGTTATTGATGGGCTTCACTGTATCGTATTCACCAGAAAAACATGTGTAATCTTAGCTCTGTATACCTTAATGTTGCGCAGTTGGTTAAGTGTAACTACCAAAATAAGGCATGTCCTAATATACCATGCTTTCTATCGTGGGTATAGTATCGCCGCTGCAATAGGGCATATAACCACAGCAGGTAGAGCACAGTAAGGTATATAACCACAATAAGTGAAAGGCACAATGGTGTATAAAACCACAGCGGGTAAACCACTATAAGCTCCGTTGGTAATACAAGCCCGGGTGGAGAGTTTGCTGCTGTCCCTGTGATCAGACGCTGCCACTTCTGATGACGTCACCTATGACGTCATCACGTCCCGATGATCGTTTCGCATGGGCTACACACGCTTCTTCAAGGGGAGGAGTATGCTTCCTGGCTAGGTCGGGTATTATTTATACTAACAAAGTCCCGCCCCCTATGAGTCATGGAGGCGTGGTTTATGCCCGTGATCCAATCGGGTCATATTGATCAACAACAGACTTAACTATCGTGTTATGTTCAGAGTATTAATTCTGGTAAGTATATTGTCAGTATAACATACTTTTGTTAATGAATGTACTGTCTCCATAGTATCGCAATAGAGGGGAGGAGAGAGAGAAAAGGAGAGAAGACGTCCCAAACGAGGTGGATGGCAGTGTAACCTCATATCAGAGTACAAGGAGATGAAA
Source organism: Ascaphus truei (assembly GCF_040206685.1). Classification (NCBI taxonomy): domain Eukaryota; kingdom Metazoa; phylum Chordata; class Amphibia; order Anura; family Ascaphidae; genus Ascaphus; species Ascaphus truei. The sequence goes on along the minus strand of NC_134486.1, from coordinate 51,604,633 downwards.
TTAATTACCAAAAGGATAAGGAGGGATATGGGGGGTAGGGGAAGGGGTGGGTGGGAGGGGGTGTAGTAGGGGGGTGGTGGGGGTGGGGGGTACCTAGTAAAATATGTAAATAATGGACGTGGTGTAATTATTTATTCGTTTTAATAAATATATTAGTGTTGTTGAACAGAAAGAAATTGTGGGTCAGAACATTATCTAACAGCTTGAGAACAAATGTATTATGAGGTGTACAATCAATGCCTCTTGCTCTCAAAAAATGTTCCACTGCTGCAATAACATAACCATGTGGAATGCTCGAGTATAGTCCCTCGACTAATCAGAAGTGGCAGCGTCTGATCACAGGGACAGCAGCACACTCTCCAGCCAGGCTTTTATTACCTACGGAGCTTATAATGGTTTACCCGCTGTGGTTTTATACACCATTGTGCCTTTCACTTATTGTGGTTATATACCTTACTGTGCTCTACCTGCTGTGGTTATATGCCCTATTGCAGCGGCGATACTATACCCACGATAGAACAGCATGGTATATTAGGGCATGCCTTATCTTGGTAGTTACACCTAACCAATTGTGCAACAATAAGGTATACAGAGCTAAGATTACACATGTTTTTCTGGTGAATACGATACAGTGAAGCCCATCAATAACTATTTCTCCACGGTGGGAACACAGCATTAATCTGAACTATTAGTTCACTACGTTATCTTTATCATTACTATATGGAATATATTTTACCTGTTGGTAATAATGATATATAGGATACTTGCCTGCTTTATCTTGCCACTTCACTACGGGGTTATTTTAATGTTTGAATGTGGTTTATGTGTTTCTAATCCATATACCTGAATAAAACTTTATTATTTTTTTCTTCCTGTCTAATCCGGTTATGATAGACCTATTTTTTGACCTATCGACAGTATTTACCTGTTAGACCATTGTTAGTCTACTCATTGTACTCCACACATCTAGTGCTCTATTGTGAGGGAACCTTTCTGATCCCCTTTTGGATCAACTCAGATATACTAGTTATTTCTCCCTTTGAGCACCTTTGGTTACACTATATGATTATACATACATATATGGATGAGCGGTTCTTTCTCCCTTTATAAAATAATCTTAACCTATGAAAACATCTATCTCACTATAAACAGCAAAATCCAACATCATTATAAAACAATAAAATACAATTACATAAAATGTAATCTTCTACAAAAACAGCAGTACAATGCATCACATTAATTATAATAAAACCCCAAACTACCTTTTTATTCAGAATGTAATAGCTAAAATAGAAGAAAAAGAGCATTTAGATATGCGTGCCTTATTGTTTCTTAGCTGTGTGGGAGTCTGAGAATTTGTTAGAGGGGTAAGAAGCCAAGTTCAGCAACCATATCCTGCTTCATCAGAAAAAAATAAGGAAGCATTAACATTTTATATAGGTCTGTGCCATCTATCGCTCCAACAATATCAGGGAAACATGCAATCCGATAAAAATGTAATTTACGCTCCTTCCACACTATTCTTTCACTGGGGAACTTCATATATTCCACAGTGTGTATTTCAGAATTTGCAATAATTGATGGAAACAGTGTAAGAATGTGGATTGTGCTATCCCACCAACTGCTACCACTGTGCTCTGAAAAAACCCTAAGGCTAAATAATGTAACCAGAACAGCATTTTCACAAGTCCAGAAACAGCATGACTCCTTCTTTTGAGTTGCTCCAGCTCTGGTCTTAGTTGTTCATAAAGAGCCATTACAGTAGCTGTGCTTAAGCAAAACTAGCCTACAGTATAACCTCCTCCTTCCTCTAGCCAAAGAGAGCCTGCCTGGCTCTAAATATTCTGAGCGTAAGGACCCTCCTCCTCTCCTGTAGCAGCACTTTAATTCTGTATTTCTCTCCTTCACCTGCCTTTCTTCCAGTCTATTCTCATCCACCTATAGTCTTACTGTAGCTCTATATTCCACTCTTCTTCTCCCTCTGCAATACTGTAAAATAATAATATATAAAAATAATAATAATAAATAAAATAAGAGATCCTTCATATTGTCTTTTGATATATAGTTGCAACAGGACTTCATTTTATACAGAGCTAATTGCAAATGTGATGATAATTGGATACCATAATTGGTTAATTGCCAGTTGACTATATTCCTTGTTTATAAGTGTTTACTTATTGTAAATGGCTCAGTCATTTTTATGTTCCCTGTGAATACAATGTATCCTAACTAACATGTCCTTTAGAGACTTCTATACTGAGAAACTCACAAGAAGTTGAGAGTAAAGAACAATTCTTTCAATATAAATATCACTGTCATTTTTATGCAATGTATAATTAATATTGTATTCACTTACAATGGTCTACTGAAATCTTATGTTCCTTTGTATTAGAGGGCTCTCAGTAATCATTATAGATGGGGATTTGTTTGTTGTTTTTTTGTTGCTGTGGGGGCAATAGTGTGCATAAGGAGATTGAAGGTTCATTTATGGCCTCTGTGAGGGAGCAATATGGAGGTTAATGTCTTGTGTGTCATAGAAGAAAGTAACCATTGCAATACAATGTAGTACTTTTAGTGTAAGGAATCTGTTCCTGGTTTTGGCTGGAGTTCACTTTTGCAGAGATGGTGAGCTCTCAGACACACCTCCCTTTGGATTTGCAAGCAACTTTCACCTGTGCTTGCAATCACTGCAGCTCTGTCTCTCTGCTCTGGCATCAGAGGAATTCATACGCACCCCTGTCTTGGGATAGGCTATCTGCCCTTCTTATACTGGCCTCTCCCTTTGAATCATGCTGAGCATAACCCTAGATTCACTAGGATGTAACTGTGTTTGCCACACGCTACTTGTCTTAGCCTCTTAGTTCTGGGGGCCTGCTGCATTTCTCCATTGCAGAGGCCGTGTCCTGGTTCTTGTGCTGAAGCGCTGGATCCCCAGCACAATCCTTCAGCTCCCTGTTCCCAGAGGCCTGCTGCCTTCTCTCCATGCAGAGGTCTATTTCCTGGGGCCTGCTGCATTTCTCCATTGCAGAGGCCATGTCCTGTTCCTATGCTGAAGCGCTGGATCCCCAGCGCAATCCTTCAGCTCCCTGTTCCCGGAGGCCTGCTGCCTTCTCTCCCTGCAGAGGTGGGGTTCCTGGGCCTGCTGCATTTCTCCATTGCAGAGGCCGTGTCCTGGTTCCTGTGCTGAAGCGCTGGATCCCCAGCGCAAACCTTCAGGTTCCAGCTTCCTGAGACCTGCTGCATTCCTGCCTATTCCTAGGAATATGTTGTCTGATGTTAATTGAAATAAGGTTATCCAGTGTCTGGTTGTAACGCCAAGTTTTGGTATGACTTACTGTATTTAGAGCTGCATTATTTCCCCACATTGACGTGAACAGCCTCTAATGAATATGTGATGTTAGGATAACAGATAATCTACAAATAATTTGCATATGATTAGCACTAATGTATGTAGAATTTTAACGTACACTATTTATAGGAGAAAACTGGGTTAGCTAAAGGTAGTCCCTTAGGAGATATGTGCTACAATTAACCTAACATTAGTTTAAGTGTAGCCCCCTCTGGATTTCCCCCAGGGTTCCATGGTCCCACTTACCTCCATTACGGGGGGGAGTGTTGCGGCAGCTGGTGGCGGCGACCCAGCCGCCGGAAGCTCCGGTGGCTCCCTCCGCATGGAGGGAATTAGAAATGTTGCGCATGCGCAAGAGTCTCGTGCATGTGCAGTGATAGCGCAAGAGCAGCTGCCATTGCAGCAGAGGGCTCTGATGAGAACTACAGCTCCCAGGATGCATAGGGGCAAGGAGCACATGTCACGCGAGAGCCAATGAGACACTGAGATTCCATGCAGCAGGGAATAGATACATTTGGCGCGCCAGGGACCACGCTTGTCGAAAGAGGGACCTCCTGAGGAGTAGGTAGTGTCCATATATTTGTGTGTGTGCATTACTGGTATTGGTCCTGTAAGAAGATTATCCCATCCCGTTGGGATCCCTTGCAGGTGGAGGCGCTGTCACCTGACGAATCAGGTACACCCCAGGCTCCCAGCTGCGAAGGTTCAGGCCTTCTTTGAGCCACAGGTAACGCACCAAACACACCGTAGCCACGACATCTTCCATGGGGGGCGGCGGGGAGTGTGTTACATAAGTTAACATAAAATTAAATAGCCTAATGGAGCTCTGTGTCTCTTGGTCTATGTTTGTCATTTGAACATTATACTGTAGAGCCCCTTCTAGTTAACTCTTTCTAGTCTAAATCCTTCAATAGCTGTATTGGAATTATTAATTTTAATAAGTGTGTATCATATAGATGATTAAAATACTAAAAATTATTATAAATAAAATAGAGCTATATTTAATGTATCTAATGTTACAGTACAATGCTATTAAAATAATGTTGACTATTCTTGATTGTCCCTTAAGCTTAAACAATACGTGTGTATGAATACTCAAACAATTGTCAAAGCAGTTACTTGGGGCAAATATTTACTTGTATGAAAAGTGCAAATAATAGATTAAACTGTGTCTCAAATGCAAAGTACATAAAGGGGAGATGCCCTTGACTTTTAATGTACTCACCAGTAATAGAAACACAGCATGACCATCCCGAGTACACGTAATAATGTCATCACATCAGCAACATGCTATTGTATTGCAGTTATTTCCATGGTAAGATAGTGGAAGATGTCCACCTACAACTTCCTGGAATGATTCCACTTGTTCTGTTCCCCCTTCTTGGTTCTCAAGGAACATAGTATTCATATGAGAACAAGGTACCTTAGACATGTATTCCTTTCTGTTTTCATAAAGTGTTGCTAATAGCGATAGAGGTGAGGCCATAAGCTAATATTTTGGTAAATAACCAATACATTTTGGCAAATATATGTAAGTAAATATCACCCCCCCCAAAAAAAAAAAAAAAAAAAAACTATATCGATTTGATGGGAATAGGGCTGATATGGGCACTATTCCAAAGAAACATCTGTTGACTTCAGTGGGAGTTCTGTGTGATATTGCCTCAATCAGAGCAATTGCAGTTTAATGAAGAACCCCCTTAACTTTTAAATGGAATTTACAATTGCTTCCATGATTTGTTAAGAGGAAATTCTCGTCAAAAGAAGAACTTGAGTTCTGCAAAAAATAAATACATTTTCTCTCTGCCTTTATACAGGGAATACACTTCTCTCTTTTTTCCAGAAAATGAGGAGATGTGTGAATCTCTCCGTGTACAATAGTTACCTCGATTCCTTCAAGAAATATGTGCATCGACCATATAGTACATTTAAAACAAAGGCTATTTGTCAATTTATGGGATAAAACATGTGTATTTCTTATTTCCATTTTATTCAAATAGTGTGCATCTTCACAACTTTTTTCATCAGCAACAAATGTCCAAAATTCACAAGATTTCTGAACTTGTATGATGTTTGACCCATTTCTATCTATTGGGACCGGGGACCCATACCAATAACATTTACTTTCTGCTCTTGGAGCTCAACTAGAAATAAGAAATATTAAAGCATTGCTGTGTTGTTACAGCTTATTGTAGCACTGGTTAGAACAGGGGTGCTGAACTCCAGACCTCAAGTCCACCCCACCCCCCCCCAACAAGTCAGGTTTTCAGGATATTCCAGCTTCACAGCTTTTTGAACTGTGTAATTTAGAAATTGCTGAACTCTGATATATTTCTTCTAAACACACAGTCTAATGGGGCAGAATCTCTGTGGTCCCTGTGCCACATCTGTTTTAGTGGGTATGAGCTGAGAAAGCAGATTTAGGAACAACAATAACATTGTACTTTACAGTATTTACACAGTCAAATGGCCAGCTGGCCCTTTAAAAGCAAATAGAGAAGGAAAACAAGTAAGAGCATAGTGTAGTTCATTTAGAGCTCTACAGCAAAAGTATTTAAACTTGTTTTTGTAGCTACTGTAGCTCCAACCTACTAATTGCCACCAGGCTTAGCTCAGTTAGGTCCTGGAAACCTCCTGCATTTCTTAACCCAGAGCTGCTGCAGAGCTTATGGTTGGGATTCACTAAACTTCAATAAGGGGTATAGGAGTTTTGATCCTGTGTTAACTGCTAATGACTTGAAAGTCAGTGAATACAGGATCAAGCTCTGATACCCCTAATCAGAGCATAGCGAATTTCCTAATAGAAGAAGCTGCTTGCTTTTCCAGGCTCAATGTTTTTCTTCCACAAGGTAATGTTTTTGTATTGGTCAACTTAGTAACAATTTGGTTTCACTGTTTGACCTCACAGCCTGCGATGCTGCTCCTCCTACCCCCACCCAAAATACCCACAAATAAAATACACACACAAAGATCTGGAGTTACACAGCTTTTATTAAATACAGTAAATGGGAATGCTAACCCTGTCTGAGTGCTTCCCCCACTGGTAAGGACATAAATACTCAAACCCTCAAGCAAAGCACCACACAGACCTAGCCACTCAGATGACTCGTCAGTTGCAAGATGGGCCCAAGTTATCCAACGTGCAATCAGCCCTGCCCACTCGCCAATCTATGCCACCACCAGGCATTACCATACCAATGAGCCCCGTCTTGCAAGGTTACCTCACAATTACCCCCAACTGGCAGCCACAACCAACGGGGCTATTTAACAACTTTAAATCACGCCCTGACCACCAGACCCACAGCAACCTTTCAAATCTGATCTGAAGCAGCATTAACTGAGTAAAACGCTGAGAAATAATCATCTGCGTACAGTGCATGTATACAGACGAGCCAACGAGTATTCTAAAACTTGTCTTAAACTAGCCAGTTTACATGCTGGGTACATGTTGAGTACATTTCAGTGACATTTCTGCAGAGGCTAATGGCCCATCGGATTAACACAGCAGGTGTTCCTGGCAGTCCCATTCAGTTTGAATGGGACTGCCAGGAACCCCCGCTGTTAATCCGATGGGCCATTAGTCTGTCTGCAGAAATGTGTGAAATGTTGCAGCATGTACCCAGCACATACCCAGCATGTACCTAGCATGTACCTGGGTCTTTTTGGAGATTGCCCCAGGTTTGTTTTAGAACAATCGTCGGCACTACAGTAAATGGAACTAAACATCCATTCTGGGCGGCCTCCTTCCTATGCTTGTTGGCATAACTGCTTTCCGTAGCAGCCTGCTGGAAAGATCTGCCCTTGCAGAAGCATATTTGCTTGTGGGATGGTACCACCAGAGATTAGCACTCATGCCAGAATCTGCACCCGGTATTATTAAAAATGGCCCTTTTAAAGGCCCAGCAGTGACACTTCCTATTACCGGATACCAGCCCAGAAGAACACCCACCATCGGACACCCTGAGAAGCCGGCTTCTGTGTTGCATGAGCTCAATCCACAAATCCATTTCTCTTTGTATCCCAAGATAATTGCTTGCAAACAGTCAGTTTTGGGGGAAACTGCTCGTCATAGAGCTATCAAGCTATCCCACTATAATTACTTTGCAGTTCGGCGCTACGTGGCCATCACCATGGGTATGTTCACTTTCATTGTATTTATTATTTGTTTTTCAGCTGCCCGGCATTTTTCGGCATAATCATGGCCAAAGGCCTTATCCAGGGTAAAGCTAAGCACACTTGCGTGCTCCTGCGACACAGATCAAACACATGATCGCATTGAGACAGCCCAGCATGCGCGCGCACGTGCCCGTGAGTGCTTCGCGCTCAGCTTTTGCAGAGACAAATACATTTGATTCTACCGCTCGCTGGCGCGTCACGTGAGCATTTCGCCAGTGAGGGTGAACCAGCTCCGTGATGTCACGGCCGCACACCCTGACACTAACCCCCCGCACGCGCAACTGCAAATTTCAACTGGCCAGAAATCGCCCCTGCTTACTCTGCGCATGACATCACGGCGCTCGAGCGAGAGCACGCTCGCTCTCAGCCTGGCCGCGGTCTAAGGAGGGGAGGAGAGCATAGTCCAAGTGGTCATGCCACTTGTTCACGTATGGCTCCAAGCTATTATCCACACAAAGCTTACTTTTTCTTTGTCCCATAAATTTTTGCAGCACTAACAAGGCACCAGTATCTCATAAAGCTGTGCTGAGCTCTATATACAGTACAAGTTGATTCTATTTTGAATCCTGGGATACTGGAAATGTGGAGCATGTGACTCAGGTAATCTTGCCAAAGTACTAACTCAGTGTTTGTTCACCACATAGGCAGAGTAGGTACACAACATTTCCTCAGATTTGCCCAGCAGTTACATATAATGTTCCGGGGACACAGCCCCTTCATCAGATATAGTAAAACAAATATAATCACTGCGCTTCTCCATGTAAAGAGCATGCAGCTAGCGAAGGACCTGCTAAAGAGACTTACCTTGACGTGGTTAGCAGGCTTGGCATTATTTGATCAAAGGATGTATACCAAAAGTCTCCTTTTTTCTTATAGGTATTTACACCATACATATATATATATATTCCCCATTGATTGCTATCCCTATGGGAGAAGCGCAGGGATTCACTTCCTTCATCAGATATACCCAGCAGTTACGATAGTTAAGTTCAATGACAAGAAAAAAGAATCGTACGTGCTATGCACCGATTTTAGTTGACTTTACATTTAGACCTATTGCATTTTAATGTTTGGAAAACAAGGTTACAACTATTCTATAAATTGCATTACTTGTATATAAAGGGACACAGTAATATCTTGGTACCAATGAATCTTGAAGAGGTACAAACACCATGCTATCCCATTCATAATTATTCAAATGTTGTTCTTAAATCTTTAGCACATTTAAAATATTTAAATACTGTAGTTTCCACAAATTTAACATCCCTTAAACATACATGTGATCAGAGATTGACAAAACAAGTGAACAAGGACTTGACATTCAATATTGAAACCAAGACAGAAAAGTGTAAATCTATTTAAAATTAAAAATCAACCACATTCTTTTTACCCAAACGTAAGTGCCAACACAAGCTGTTGCACTCATAAGGGGAAACCCACATCCTTGCAATCACTCCGTATCCACCTCATTATTTTGAAACTTCTACAGAAGTCTTTTGCTTTTAAGCATCATGCACACTCTACACATACCACTTTCATAACATTACACACACATTCTGTACCCCTCACAGCCCAAAAATACACAGCACATTCACAAGCTTATCTAAATAGTTTTCAAAGTAACTTGAAATAACTTTGCTCCATCACAGTAATTTTTTGCAATTGCTGTTTTATTTCCATTCAATCACAAATATAAGGCAGCATGGTGACAAATCAAATATACATTTTAAAATGTATAATACAGTATATTGTACATAAATCCAAATTTATTCTGGATGTATGAATCCAACTTATTCTGCTGAATCAATACATAGGCAAAATAGAAATGCCCCTTTTTGAAACGCGTAGAAGCAAAATGAATGTCAATTAAGCATATCATAAGAAGAAAATAATCACTCAAGAGATTAGCTTATGTTGAATAAGTGATAAATAGTGATCACACTTTAAGTTGTGATGCCAAAGACAAAAGCACGATCATAATATTGTTTGCCTTCAAACCTTCTAAGGTGCTTCTACACTACTAATTTACCCATTGAGACCAATCACTACCTACCACCCCTTTTTCCTCAGACCCCTAATACACAATATGCGGTGTTTGGCTAAAAAAGGTGACAGTAAGGGGAAAAAATAACTGGAAATAACAACCAGCATGCCAGGCTAGGCTGAACCACTCTGGAGTCCATGGATTCCATGGGTCCTGAACACATCGCTAGCCAACCCTGCCAAATTGATTGACCGATTAATAAATGACAGGGAGGAACCCTTCATTCTAGCCAACACCAGCAAGCCTGGAGCCCTTCCCCAGCTCAGATATCAAACCCTTAGCCCTAGTCTCCCATGAGTTTAACACTGGCATACAGTACCTGGCAAACTCCACTCCTATGGGGCAGGCTGGCCAAGGGAGTAAAGGGGAAATCGCCCATTGGGCCAGTCAAAATGAAACAATTCTGGCCAGTAGCTGAGAGGAGAGAAGGAACAGGATCTCTGTGCAGCTCCCGACTCCAGCTATTAGGTGCAGAGCAGAGCTCACTTTGCAGCTCCTCCTCTCTGTCTCCTCTCAACAGTGTGCTGCCAATTGTAAAGTAAGTGTATGTTAGTACTGTATTCTGTGTGTGTATGTAGTGTATGTATACTGTATGTATGGTGTTTGTGTGTGTGTGTGTGTGTGTGTGTATGTGTTTGTATATATATTGTGATACCATCAGGTATCTATAGGTGCTGGAACAGTGCTTTCCAGCTCACAGAGAGTTAATCCATCTTAGAAGTAGCTAGTTCAGCTGATGCCTAATTGAGAAGGCTGAACTCCTGATTGCTCATGGAATTTTTAATAGTAAGGAAGTGACAACTCAGAGCTGCCATGTGTGAGAGACACATGCTGAGAGTCACAGAATGAGAGATTTGAATAGAATATAGGGTGGAATGTCCTCGGGCGCGTCACTCTGCTTGCGGCTCCACGGCGTGTATTATATGCAGGGCAAAGGAGAGAGAGAAGGGCCACAGTGAAAAAAGACAGCTCAAAGTTTTGCACACTTTTTCAACAGGGTAGATGGAAGGGGGGGGGGGTTTGGGAGGGGTGAGAGATGAAGACAAGGGAGCTGTTATTGATTCAAGCTTGTTGACTGGGGACACACACATTAAAAACTCTCAAAACTTGAATTGATGTCTCCTCCTCTTCTTGTGCTTGGTGTCTTCAACAGATGTCTTCTCTTCTATGTGCAGGTGGATGGATTGAGGCCGAGGAGATGCCTCCTGAGATCTTCCTTAGTAAAAAATAAAGGGAAAAAATAGTGCAATACAGTTTATTAACGAATAAAAACTTGAGATTTAAAACTTACAAGCGACCGATCAATTCGAGCATAGGAAGGAGATGCCGCCAGGCTCCACAACTTGTCCCTTTCTGGGCAGTGGTGTCCTGTCTCTGCTGGTTCCCGCTTGGCAGATGTATACTGTCTGTGGCTTTGGTTGCAGGTGGCCGCAGTGCGGATGTCCAGAGCCTGTGCACAGGCTATGTCCTCCCCCTCCGGCCGCCTATCTTCCCCGTGCAGACAATTCCAGGCTTCCTTGCTCCGCTGTGCATGCGCATGCGCAGACGGCGAGACGCTGGGCCAGGGAAATCAGACCTCCTCACTATGGTGGCTTGTAGAGACCAAAAAACGTCAGACGCGTTTCGCCAATGCTTCCTCAGTGACGTCACTGAGGAAGCATTGGCGAAACGCGTCTGACGTTTTTTGGTCTCTACAAGCCACCATAGTGAGGAGGTCTGATTTCCCTGGCCCAGCGTCTCGCCGTCTGCGCATGCGCATGCACAGAGGAGCAAGGAAGCCTGGAATTGTCTGCACGGGGAAGATAGGCGGCCGGAGGGGGAGGACATAGCCTGTGCACAGGCTCTGGACATCCGCACTGCGGCCACCTGCAACCAAAGCCACAGACAGTATACATCTGCCAAGCGGGAACCAGCAGAGACAGGACACCACTGCCCAGAAAGGGACAAGTTGTGGAGCCTGGCGGCATCTCCTTCCTATGCTCGAATTGATCGGTCGCTTGTAAGTTTTAAATCTCAAGTTTTTATTCGTTAATAAACTGTATTGCACTATTTTTTCCCTTTATTTTTTACTAAGGAAGATCTCAGGAGGCATCTCCTCGGCCTCAATCCATCCACCTGCACATAGAAGAGAAGACATCTGTTGAAGACACCAAGCACAAGAAGAGGAGGAGACATCAATTCAAGTTTTGAGAGTTTTTAATGTGAGTGTGTCCCCAGTCAACAAGCTTGAATCAATAACAGCTCCCTTGTCTTCATCTCTCACCCCTCCCAAACCCCCCCCCCCTTCCATCTACCCTGTTGAAAAAGTGTGCAAAACTTTGAGCTGTCTTTTTTCACTGTGGCCCTTCTCTCTCTCCTTTGCCCTGCATATAATACACGCCGTGGAGCCGCAAGCAGAGTGACGCGCCCGAGGACATTCCACCCTATATTCTATTCAAATCCACACAGAGGTTGGTGAATAACCTCTGTAAAGACTCAGGCAGCGAAATCACTCTGTGGAAAGGACTGGAACCACATATTGAACAGTAGGAAAATTTCCTTTTTTTTTTTTTTTTGCGCAAACTTTTCCCCCTTTTTCCTACAGAATGAGAGATTGCTGTCCCAGAGAGGGGGACAGAGAAGTGCTCCACAGCAAGTAAGGCTGGCACAGTTCCTTGGACCTGCTGAATGGTGATTGCGGAGTCTGCTGGGACTGCCTGGGTTTGAATCCCAGAGGAAAGCAGGAAAGACGACAGACCGTGCTGAAGCAGGGATGTCCTGCCCTTGACAGTGGACAAACAGAGGAGAGTTTCTCTGAAGTCACATGGGGCTGAGTTCCCCTAGGAAGAAAGAATGCAAGGCTGTGCTGAAGCTGGGACGTGAGCTCCAATGGACTAAGATAAGCAAAACAATTTATTGTTGTGTGCAGAGACTGTGTAGATTTTGCATTTGCCAGAGCATGTTTTAAGCTGAGAACCAGTATAGTTGGCCAGCTGTCGTTAGAAAGGGTTTGAAGCTTTTTTTGTATAATTTGCACATGCGCAGAAGATGGGGCGTGCATGCGCAGTGAGTATTGAGGCAGCAATTAGAGGATCAGGCTCTGCAAGGGAACTACAGTTTCCAGCAGCACATGGGGCTGCTAGACACGTGGGCGTAGCGGCCAATAGGGCTCTCCGAATCCCTGCACAGGAATAGATTCATTTGTGCGCTGGCACCTTGCACTCTGTTGGGAGCTGGACTAAGAAGGGTGATGTAGTGTCTCAGGTGCCAGTGACCCTGAGACTAGGCCTAGAGTCCTCCAGGTCCCAGATAGACCCCGACTCATATAAGGTTGTGGTTGCTTCAGGGAAGGCCCCTAGATAGGGACACTTCCCCATTTACTGTATTATGTCAGGGACACAGTGAAGACATCGCACTGTGATTTGCGGCCTGTGCTCTGGGACCAGACCACCATCGCAGTGAGAGACTCTTAAAGGTGAGACACTCCAATGGAAGTTCACCCCACGCAAAAGCAGATGGATCCTTTCATCAGTCGGCGGTACCCGAGTGCTGAAACGCCCGGCAGGTATCACCCTCTACAAGTGCACCAACAGCCACACACACATTCTGTGGGTAGTGCTACTCCACACACTTTGCGGTGTACTTGGCTCTGTGGAGACTGGGTGGTTAGGTGCCATGGGCACCTCAGTACTTTGGGGGAACCTCACCAGGGTGTGGATAAGGTGGTGGTTGGACAGTGGGGCACTGTGTGGGTACGGCCGTGCAAGACCTGTATAGTATTGTGTTATTCATTATTTGTTACCAGTAAAGATAAGCTGTTATATCACTGTGTGTAAATTTATTCTTACTGTGTGTTCCTGGGAAGGGGTTATCCAACTGCGTTTCGGTCCCTCCCAGGGGGAGGCGCTGTCATCAGATCGACTGTAATCACACCAGGCTCCCTGCAGTGGGGGATCAGGCCTTCTGTGAGCCACTCAGGTAACGCACCACACATAGTTTCCTTCAACATGGGGGAAAAGGGGCTACATATACTGTATATGTATATATGATGTGTGTGTACTGTACCTGTATGTGTGTATATATGATGTATATTGATTTCTGAATTGTGTCATCAAATTATCCTAGTATTATCAAACTTCTGTTAAAAATTATAATGTCTGGCCAATTTAATTCCCACACTATTATGTGGTATTATACGACCCTATAAATAAGCATAGTTTCCACTGACAGACAAGGCACTGGCAAAAAAGTTGGCCAGAAAGGCAGCTATTGTCTGTCACAGAACCATCAAGCACTGTCTTGAAGTAAAAAAAAAAGTAAATACTGAATACCACTTCAACTCTCACATTACTGCGACTTGAAAGGAAATACGTTTCATATATATCACAAACTGCAACACACTTCCATTTAACAGTCGCATTCGCAACCAACTGTCTAAAAGTTGGGGGAAAAAACACACAAAACTCATTATGCTCAAGAAGGCCGCGACGTATGAACATAGATATTTATTAACATAGCAGATGAGGTTGAAAAAATACGTATGTCCATCTAGTTAAACCTGTGTTAATTTTAGATGATTGATACTTATCCTATATTTATATTTACTGTATATACAGTATTTTGACCCAGGGGAAGACAGAGAATCACTGTGGAACATCATCCAATGCTGTCTCATAAGGGGACTCCAATAAGAGCATCAGATTTCTCCCTGGATCAACAGCCTTTCCATATTTACTTATTTGGTACGTATATCCCTGTATACCTTCCCTTTCTAAAAAGATGTCCAACTTTTTTAAAAGATATCTAGAGTATTGTATCTGTAATCACAGTCTCCATTGGTAATAATTTCCATGTTTTTACTGTCCTAACTGTAAATAACTATTTCCTTTGGTTCTGGTGAAATCTCTTTTCGTCCAACCCTAAGGGATTACCCCGTGTAGTTTGTACTGCCCTTGGGACGAATAGTTATTTTGAAAGCTCCTTCTTTTGATCCTGAATATATTTATATATATAATTTTCATATCCCCTCTTAGACCCCTCTTTTCTAGTGTAAACACATTTTAATTAGCCAACCTCTCCTCATAACATGTGAAGAAAAGAAGACAGTGCACGACCTCTCAGAGTGTGAACATGTATACTTATAACTAAACAATTTAAGATGGTATAATATGCATGTAACTGTGATTCACCCACCCGGTGGAAGAATTGTCCATTACTGCGGTGTATAGTATATATACCTGCTGGCAACAGGAGGGCTGAGTCGTCTGCTGATGGTAGTGGGGACACAGGACCAGGCTTCTGGGGTTCAAACCCCACATATCTCTTTAGCAGTGCAGTGCCTCCATCTGCCGTATGCTGCAGGAACTGAAGGTGATCTCCCACGGTAGAACTATTACCTCTCCCCCAGTAAGGTCACGCACCAGGCATGAGTTATATAACAACAGAAACAGTTTATTGTCTTCTGTACAGCACAGTTACATGGCAAGCTTCTGCCCGATGCAGTACTCTCAGCTCTCACTGAAGGATGGTCCCTGGACCGTCACTACAGGCCAAGGGCAACTGCAGCTGTCCTAGCTCTTCCCCTCCTCCCTAGCAGAGGCAGAGGTATGGTCCACACTCACTATCTCCTGGAGGGTAGAGCACATGGGAAGGCCCAAATATCAAGCTCCCAGTTGTGACCTGCCTTCATCAGTGGGGGAAGAACACTACTAAATTTAGGGCAGTCCTGCCTTTAAGTACAGCCAGGAGGAGGGAACCAGCTTTGGCTGGTGATGATTAGTTATGTCCAGGCCTAATGTCACCACCTCCCGCTGTCTCTCAAATGCAGATCCTCTGAGGGGGAAAACCCCATAGCAACTACTGGCAACCTGATTATACAAGGGTTTACTGCCAACCCAAGGGCAGAATAGTAACCATCAGGTGACCTGGCTAGATGCACATACGTAAAAAATCAATTAGTTAGGCAGGGCATGATTTGGGTACATGTTACTGCTCAGATGTTTAAACGAATCCACTTGATGTATATCAGCTGCCCTCATGTATTCCCACTCTGGTCATTGTAGAGGTTCTTGTATCAAGCTGAACAAAGCACTCCGTCCTGGAACAGTCTGCACGGTAGTAGACTCACATGTGTGGATTTCAGGGTATGCAGCGGTCCATGCGGCAATCCGGTGATCCGACTGAACATTTAACTCCAAACTGCTGGCTCTTGGGTGAATACTCACAATGTGAACTACGGCGCTACCAGGCAATACTGTGACGTCACTGAGTTGCGCCATACTTGACGACCAACTTGCGCTGTCTCAGATATTGTAACGCAGCTAACCGGACAAGCTTCAGCAGTATACAGGGGGATTAAAGCAAATGCCAAATAACAATATAAAACCTCCTACGCATTTTGTTGAATTATTCAACTTCTGTGATAATTATAACACTAGTGTGAGGGGTATTTAAACCCCAGGTCATTTAGTGATTGGTTTCTCGGGGGGTGTCAATCAGCCAATCGCAACTTAAGGGCAAAAAGCAAACAGATGTATACATATTTAAACTAATGCTACACGCAGTTACACAATTACAATGTAATAATACAACATTTAATAATATTTTTAAAAACAAAGTGCCACATATAACAACTTTCCTTTATATAAGTTGCTGAAATAAAAGAAACAAAATGTTAGCAACAAGAAATATATTTGTGCAAGGCTTGCTTATTACCTTAGAAAGTGAGACTAGACTATTGACAGTACATACTGTAAGTGATTGGAGATACTTTCATCTTATTTGAAAATATATATAAATAAGCGGGTCAATCCCAAAAGGACACAAAATTAACATTTAATTAAAAATCTAATTAAAATACAGTAAACGATATATGAAACAAATCCATATATTTTACAGCCCAAAAATTCAAATATAATAATAATAATATAATATTCTTGTCCTGAAGAGGCATCCATAGGTGTCCGTCCAGCTTGCGTTCCAGCTCTGCACACGGATACAGGAGCAGGGACTCTCTGAGATGGAAGTGTGCATGAACTCTGCTATTGCCCGTGGTCATATCTGTATACTCTGGCATCTCTTCCAGAAAAACATCCTCTCTGAAGTCTCAATCAGAACTAACACAATAACTGCTCTACACTACTGTACATAGAAAATCAGCCCCTCCTTCCCTGGGGAGTGGATAGTAAGCCAGCCTATTCTTGTCATAGGCCACCCTTACTTTAGTGAAAGGCCACTATAACTTTATTGTTCACACCTGCTGAACAATGTAACATCACACACTGAACATTATAATGAATTCCCTTTAGGAATCATGCCCATACTGCCCACCTTTATAGGGCTACAGTGAAACTTAGGCAAGGGCTCGTAGTCCAGAGAGACCTGGCAACACTTGTTTTATATTTATTTCTGGGTGCATGATCCATGGTTAATTTTTTGTGTGTTTTGTATCAATTAACCATTTACTATTGTATTTATACACTAGTCACTTATATCACTTAATAATTTTACAATTTGTACGCAGTTACTGTATATTTCCTTTTTTCTAATTATCCTTTCCTCATAAATCAGATTTTCCACCAACTTTATTAATTTGGGAAAATGAATTGCATACAACTTCAAACTTAATAGTGTCCTCGTGATAGTGTACACACAGTGATGCAAAAAATAATCATTTGTAATAAAGTAAGTTGGTATAATGACCAAAGAAATGTCTTGTGGTAGAAACAGTGATTGAAGCCTAAAAAAAAATGGGTTCTCTCAAATCCCCCCACATTTCAATCTATTGCATTGCTTCTCTTATGTGCAAAGGTTCAATCCAGGAAATATGTGGAGACAAAAAAAAGAGAAAATACCACAAATAGTGTAATATCTTCATACAACTGATACTCTCTCTGTTGGTTCTATAGAGTTTCCACTTACACTGAATATCTTGAGCTCTATGGCTACAGTATATCACGGGTAATACATGATCTCCACCATCAGTCATAGGGCCTATAGCTTTGATAAGTATCTTATCGAAAATTGTGGGCACTTCTCTAGTGAGTTTGCAAGTGTAGCTATTCACAAAGCTCTGATAACATGCCAAAATAGCTTGAGAAGTGCTTCTTCCCAACCGGTGGCGCTCCTGCACAGACAAACCGTGTGGGAGGTAAAAAAAAATGCTAAAATGTGCAGTTTTGGGCAAATCAATAAATTCTAGTAGCTCTGAGATTTGCATTGTGGCTGTAACTTGCAAGCAACTCGCAAGTTCTGCTTTCGCCACCTGTATGGTGGCGAGATGGGATCTGCGATGTGACTGAAGAAAAAAATTATTTTTGCTACATTGGATTGAAGCTGGGTGTCTCCAGGGCTTACACACATTAACAGCAGCTCCGGAAACTCACTGCTTCCATCCTACTGTATGTAATAAAAACACATTTACACACAGCGTCATTATCTTAGTGGCTACGCTAAGGTAATTAAGGGGTCAAATACCAATGCCCGGTTTATTGTAGGAAGAGGGTGGTGGGTGAAGGTGGTATTTGGCCTGTGGTGGGTGTTTATGCCTACCGTAAGGGTTGCAGGAGGTGTTAACCCCTTGATTACCTTTGCAGTTACTACCCTACTATAATTAAGGGGTTAACCATCCTGCTACCGACCCAGTAGGCATAAACACCCACCACGGGCAACTCCAACCTTCAGCCACACCATCTTCTCCCAATAAACATTAAAATACAATACTAACAGCAATAATAGCCAATACACCCATTGGGAGCAAAGATGTAATAAAGTGCGTTACATCTGTATGTTTATGGTGCAAATATGGTGTGTGTATGTGTGTATAATGTATGCATAATACTGTACGTGTGGTGCACAATGCATGTGTGATGTGTGTGATTGGGACATATATAGTGTTTGTCCATGCTGCATGCATCTTGTATGTATCTGGTCTACATGCATGTGTGGTATGTGATGCATTTGATGTACGTACATATCTATACAGTATGCTGTGCATTTTTGGTGAGCATTTTTATTGAGCATCTATACGTACAGCTGCAGTGGCATGTATTAAAAAAAATCACGGCGCCGATTTCGTGTGCTCTGCTGTACACCACGCAGCATGAACGCTGCCAATCGTCCCAGGCACCCGCGCTTATCGCGATTGCTTTGTTGAATTTCATGGATTCTGTTTCTTTGGGTGCAATGAAATGAATCAATTGCAATGTGTACTGTACTGTACTGTGCTACTGTGCTACTGTGTCAATTTAAGGTGTTTAAAAAGAAGAACCATTTTCTGCACTCGCCTCATTCGCGTATTAAGGTGGAAAGGTTGGAAGACATCCCGCGTTATGACATCGGTATTCCGATGTACACAACGCGTGATTTGTTTGAAAAACGGCCGCTTCAGCCGTATTATGTATGAATGTCTTTATATATATAGCACCATTAATGTACATAGCTTCACAGCAGTAATATATGAGACAATCATATAAATAACAAATAATATAAATAACACATAAAGGGGAGAGGTGCTCATAAAAGTAACATTTAGGAAAATGAGTCCCTGCTGAAGAGCTTACAATCTAATATGTGTGTAACCCATGTCCTCCCCCCCCCCCCCCCCCCGACGCAGATGTCTATCTAGGGTGTAGTGAGGCTGGCTACGTGTACTTGGGTGGTGCGTACCTGCTTGGAACAGAAGGGCCTGAGTCTCCCGCGTTGGTAGTGGGACCAGGCTTTCTGGGGTACATGCCTCCATCTCTTTAGTAACAAAGATGCAGCGCCTCCATCTCCGCAAGTCCCAGGGATATGGGATAGGACCCTTACAGAGAAACCCTGGTCCCAGGGGGAATGATCCAACTCACACAGTCTCTTTGTGTGAAACAGCAGCAATAGTCTTTATTGTTTGGTAACACAGTGAGGTAGTACACAGCAGTTCATGCAAAGAGAAGTTCCTAGAAACAGTGCTCCCAATGTACCGGCGTCTCTCTCCTCTCCTTCCCTCCAGATGTATGCTTCCCAGCAGGATGGGCTGAATTGGGGCCTCAATACCCCTGCCTCCACCCCACAGGGTAGGCCTTAGGAGTGAGGCTAGATATCTTCCCCTCGCCCCCTAAATAGGGTGAGGGGCAGTGGTCCACCTCTATAGTCCTGTCCGCTCTACTCAGAGGGGCTCTGAGGTCTCTACTACAAATATCACTCTCACGTTGAGCAGGGCCTCTCAGGTCAGGCATGCGCTCTGCTGGGTCTTACTACACTTCAGACCATCACTCTCCTCCGCTCCAGGACATCACTCACATACTCCCTCCAGGCTCTCCACAGACTGCCAGTCCTGACACGCTGCTGTCCAGACTCTGCTCCAGCTCAGACTGACATCCTCACAGAACTGAGCATGCTGAACTGCCACCTCTTTCTCTCAGAGCTCTGACTCAACTCACAGCACGAACTGACAGAACCAACTGACCCAGACACACACAGGACAGCCCACTAAATAGAGTCAGCCCTGCCCCTCATGATGTCAGCAGGACCTCCCCTCTGTCTAGGCCTGCACAGAGTCAGGGGGCCCACCTCCATCACTCTAGGCAGGGCTTGAAGGGGGGAAACCCATGGTTACTGCTGGCGCCTGCCCTTACCAGGGCTTACTCCAGTAGGAGAAGGATAAGTAGCCCGCTCTTACTTACAGGGGCTACACTCTCCCTCTGGTGGAATCCAATGGTCCCCACTTGGACCTACTTTTAGCAGCACCATCCTGCGCGAACAAACCTGGGAACACAAACACAAAACATGGCAGTTTTTGTATTATTTGAATACAGTTACTCCCAACTGGGAGAACCCTAATAATAATGCTTCGGATCAGGCTTCCGTATCCTTCTACCATTATGGTCAGTTATGGTCACATGATATGACTGTACCGACCCAGACTCAGGCCGATATATTACATTGTGCATGTATATGCCCCGTCCCAGATCCTGACCAACTCACTGATCCTGTCCTGATTGTGGTAACCTGTCTTACCAAATTTCGTCTGCAAGTACTCTTGTACGGCTTCTCGGAGCCAACTATCCCTGTTCTCCTCTATCTCTCGCATTATGGGTTCAGGCACATAAGGGTATTCATAACCATGGGATTGCCTATACCTAGCCACTATGGCTCTGTCTGCTCGGCTCAACTTAGTCAAGGTCTTCCGACCCGCCCTGCTTGGCAGCACCCAAAACTCCGGTTCTACAGGAGTAACATCGTCATATAATATACTCGGTCCCTTTGGCAGAATGATCTTTTGCTCTATTTCCCTGTACCGATGCTCTATCTCATCCGCCACCTCCTGGGGAGTATACAGTAGGCACCTACCGCCCACCAATAATGAAGTATGTCATTTCTGATAAGTACGAACCTGGTGCGGTCCATACCTTCATGGTACCCAGTGAACAGGGTTGCCCACCACTTGTCACGGTGCTCGTACTCTGATAAGGGGCTACCTGTATCTACCTCCGACTCCACTTGGGATGAGACACCGTACGTACCCGCCTCTGTAGAGCGCGAGCAATAAATCCTCCCTTTGGCGTTGATGTACCTTGTTGGGTTCATCTTGTGAACCACTTCACTTACAGGACCAGCCTCTGCTGTAGTGTGGGACCCTCGGGCCCTCCCTCTAAACGCAGGAGAAAAAGGCACAAGGTTAGGTATACGAATTACATTATCATACGGTATCTCCCCATCAGACCCTTCATCGCTTCATTCCCAATCCCTTACATCTTTTGAATATTTTGGGTACTTGCTCAATTTATCCCTGCCAGGTCCCGGTGGTAATACTCGTGACGGGGCAGGGGCAGTGGCCGGGGTGATGGAGCTGGGGGTTGGGGCTGGGGCAATGTTCAAATCAGTGTCCAGCAAGCGGGTAATACCGCGACCAGTGGGCATCTTCTTGGTTGCTCTCTCCGCCGAGCCCCGTGATCCTCTGGGAGGACCTTGGCCTCTCAGAGTGGCCATTGCAGCTGCCATTGCTGCTCTCCGTGGGGAGAACAGCGCTCCCGGGCCTCTTTTCCAGTCGGACCCGGAAGTGATGTCATCGTCGGCGCCCGCGGAATCTCCATCCGCTCCGTGGTCACGCACCGGAAATGCGTTGAGGACCGGAAGGGGCGGTGGTGGATCATCCGGTCCGCGGACGGGTAAGTAGGCCGCACGCCTCTCCTTCTCACCCTCTGCAGGTTCCGTCTTTGCCTGGCGGGAGTAAGGGGGTGGTGGAGTCTCCTTACCTCTCCGCTGCAGGCTGGTGATCTTTGGTTCCTCCGGAGCCGTATCAGATGCCATATCCGCCGCACTGGGAGTCACCACGGCTGTGGGACTTCTATGGGCCTCAAGCCGCACCAGCGCTCACCGTCTGAAGGTGTCCGGACTCGTCTGCTCCCTCTCTCCGGTAAGTGAACCGCCATCTTGGTTACAGCTGGGGTGGTTCGCCGGTAGGCGCATCGCCACCGATGGGATGCCATCTTCCTCCTCCGAAGATATTAGGATCGTATCCTCCGCAAGGGAGTCACCGGGTTCTTGGGAGGTACCGCCAGTGGGTAGTGGTACAAAACGGGCTCGCTCTGGTACCTCCACTGCTGTCGCGCTCTTTTCCGCCGACGGTTCTCTCCGCTCAGTAGCTGGCTGGGCCTTGGTTCCTTCCGAATGGGTGACGCGGGGAATTAGGGCAGCCTCATCTCTGGTCTCCGCCACCTCCGTTAGTGTTCCCGGAGAGGCACCCCGTGGGGTCTCGATCAATGGCCATGGCTCGTTAGGCCACAGGTAGTACGTGCCACATTTAGAGCATCGTGCTTTCGTGCTTGGGACCGGTCCGGGTGTCCCGCAGTGGACGCACAGGCACCGGAGGTACTCGTGGCCCTCAATCTCCACTACCAGTAAGCCGCCTGGAAGCTGGTAAATCGTGGTGCTCAGTTCGGCCATATTTCGCTCAGGGGTGGAACAATTCAAAGTCTCGGCTCCTCTCTCTGTGAATATCAGACAGAAGTGAAGCTCCTCGCTCTCACTTCCTGTCCCTCCCTTCGCTGGGGAAGACTCTTCTGATTGGCTCTCCTTGTGCCCCCTCCCTCTGGTGGAAACAAGAGGAGGGGCACTCCTTCTCTCAGTGTGACGTGGCCTTGTCTGTTGGCCAGTCACAGCACAGGTGGGTGGGCTTAAGGCTTTCACGCCGCTCCGCTCCTTTTCCAGGGAATCTGGGTTTGGCGCCAAACCCCTGCACATTTCCCTCCACATTTCTCTCACAGTCTCTTTGCACGATTCACGTGCATGCTCCAGGATTGGCGGGAGTCGCCATTTAAGTTCACCTGCTAACTGCTGGGCCGTGGATGGCGCTGCGGTCGCCATTTTGATTTCCTTCTTGCTCCGCGGAGCACATGTAGTGACGGCCGCCATCTTTGATGAGCCCACAAAATGTATATCACCGCTATTCTCAGTGTCTAGTGCAAAACTCATTCCTAGACACTGACTGTACCCACTGACACTCTCTGATGCTCTCTGCATGCTATCTCTCATTGCTTTACCCACAAGTATGATGTGGCATACCCCAGGCTAGGCAGAACTCCTTCTCTGTGCACCGCACTCGCTGAAGGTTCCTACAAGTGCTCTGTGGTGTGTTTTATGTGGGTGCTGTCTAGTGTACCGGGCATCTCCCTAAGTACGGGCGTCTCCTGCTTTTGGCCACTCATAGTGCGGGCCCTGGGCCATGGTCCCTGGACAAGTTAACATGCTAACCCCCCCAGTTGCCTCACACTACCTGCCTCAAGGGACTAGGACAGCAATAGCCCATCCAATACACCCATCTTACATCACCCATCTAGGGCACCCAGGGCGTACTGTGCGGGAGTCCACGCTCCCCTGACTACACCTGGTATAATATGCCCTACCCTCCATAGCACTTGCACGGAAGGTGCACTTCACTCCTCCCGTTCTGCTTCGCTGAAAGCCTGACCTGTTTGGGATCTCAGCAGCGCCTCCAAATGTAACCCATGTTCCCCCCCCCCCCAGACGCTGATGACTATCTAGGGTGTAGTGAGGCTGGCTACGTGTACTTGGGTGGTGCGTACCTGCTTGGAACAGGAGGGCCCGAGTCTCCCGCGTTGGTAGTGGGGACAACAGGACTAGGCTTTCTGGGGTACATGCCTCCATCTATTTAGCAACGATGATGCAGCGCCTCCATCTCCGCAAGTCCCAGGGATATGGGATAGGACCCTTACAGAGAAACCCTGGTCCCAGGGGGAATGATCCAACTCACACAATCTCTTTGTGTAAAACAGCAGCAATAGTCTTTATTGTTTGGTAACACAGTGAGGTAGTACACAGCAGTTCATGCAAAGAGTAGTTCCTAGAAACAGTGCTCCCAATGTACCGTCGTCTCTCTCCTCTCCTTCCCTCCAGATGTATGCTTCCCAGCAGGATGGGCTGAATGGGGGCCTCAATACCACTGCCTCCACCCCACAGGGTAGGCCCTAGGAGTGAGGCTAGATATCCTTCCCCTCACCCCCTAAATAGGGTGAGGGGCAGTGGTCCACCTCTATAGTCCTGTCCGCTCTACTCAGAGGGGCTCTGAGGTCTCTCCTACAAATATCACTCTCACATTGAGCAGGGCCTCTCAGGTCAGGCATGTGCTCTGCTGGGTCTTACTACACTTCAGACCATCACTCTCCTCCACTCCAGGACATCACTCCACATACTCCCTCCAGGCTCTCCACAGACTGCCAGTCCTGACACTGCTCTCCAGACTCTGCTCCAGCTCAGACTCTGACATCCTCACAGAACTGAGCATGCTGAACTGCCACCTCTTTCTCTCAGCTCTGACTCAACTCACAGCATGAACAGACAGAACCAACTGACCCAGACACACACAGGACAGCCCACTAAATAGAGTCAGCCCTGCCCCTCATGATGTCAGCAGGACCTCCCCTCTGTCTAGGCCTGCACAGAGTCAGGGGGCCCACCTCATCACTCCAGGCAGGGCTTGAAGGGGGGAAAACCCATGGTTACTACTGGCGCCTGCCCTTACCAGGGCTTACTCCAGTAGGAGAAGGATAAGTAGCCCACTCTTACTTACAGGGGCTACATGTGTATGGAGCTTGCTTATTGTATGGTATGTGTATCTGTGGTATGTGTATGGTTTGTGTATCTGGTGTGCGTGTATCTGTGTATGATGTGTGTATCTGGTGTGCATGCCTGTGTATGTTGTGTTTATGTATCTGGTGTGCGTCTGTGTATGGTGTGTGTGGATCTATGTATAGTGTGTGGGCCGCCGGATTCTTTGGCAAGTTTTTTGGATTTGCACCCCTGGCTAAAATTTGCCAGTCAGCCGCTCCCCCATCCTTTGTTCCTCTGAGACCACAGTTCTGACAAAGTAGCAAGGCCACAAACCCAACACATCCACTCAACATCCCCAATATCCAAATTTCCCTGCTATGATTTGCATATATTTCTTTTGGATTTCTTTCTTTCATACCTTGTTGACTTTGTGTGTTTTTCTTCTTTTTAGAACAAAAGCTTTAAACACACAACCACCCAAACAACAACCGAGGGAGGGACGCGGTCAGGGAACAGGGAAATGGTAAGGGAGTGCCCAAAGCACACCCATTTCAATCCCTCACGACCCCCCATCCTCCAAGCTCCCTCCCCATGTAGCCAACTAGACTCCTCCTAATTCAGGGGTGCAAAACTCCAAACCTCCAAAATCCACAACAGGTCAGGTTTTCAAGATATCCCAGTTTCAGCACAGGTGGCTGAATGAGCCACCTGTGCTGAAGCAGGAATATCTTGAAAACTTGACCTGTTGGGGGGTTTGAGGATTGGAGTTGAGCACTCTCTGTACGTTCTCCCTACCTACCAATTAGACTGTAAGCTCCTCGGGGCAGGGACTCCTCTTCCTTAGTGTTACTTTTATGTTTAAAGCACTTATTCCCATGATCTGTTATTTATATTATCTGTTATTTATTTGATTACCACATGTATTACTACTGTGAAGCGCTATGTACATTAATGGCGCTATATAAATAAAGACATACAATACAATACAATGTTCTCTCTTGGTGTCAGCGCCTCAAGCCATAGTTAGCTCCGGTAGAACTGAATGCAATCCCCACCATGACAGTCTTTTATCCCCATACTTCTAGCCAATAGATTGCGACTCAGATATATAAATAAAGGGATGGTCTTTATTCTGCAGCCACTGCATGATGTTATTACAGCGATTGCAATCAGATGTCAGGATAGCTTCCAGGCTCCTGGATGGTACAGGCCAGCTGGTAATGATGAAGCCTCACTAAAGTAGTGGAATGCACCCATCCCATGAGAGACTGAGCACATGTCTTCCTCCAAGCCGGAGGAAGACACATGCACAGACTACCCTGTCATCTCCACTTCTGTCACTTAAAGAGGCTTTAGGAGGTTGGGAAAAACCCACAGGATAGCCTGTCGTTGTCTGGATCTTACTAGAACTTACATGACAGAGAAGGCAGAAAGGTAGCTGGCCCAGCCATGGATGCACTAGTGTAGCCAGGTCCGTCCCCCTTCCCCCCCTCTGTCCCCCTTGCCTGTGGGCTACACAAGTAAAATAATATACCATATATAAACCACCATTACAATGATCAAGTTCAGCCAGCAAGGCGCTATCAATGTTGGTGCGCACTGTAACTATAAGAACAAATTAATTTTATTGTCTTCCATGAAGAGTTTCAGAAAATCCATTTTTGCTTGTAGAAATATGGTGTTAATAGTCATTAACTCAGCGCTACACAATCTTTCCTGCTTGCGCCCCCCCTCCTGCTTCCCTCCCTGCTCGCGCCCCCTCCCTCCCTTACCTTCTCTCTGGCTCCCAGTGTCAAATTACGTCGCCGGGTCATGTGACGTCACGTTGCCATGCCAACGTGACGTCACATGCCCCGCGGTGTCAGTGGATGCCATGTTGCCATGGCGTTGCATCGCAGAAGAGAAGGTAAGTTAGTTGCAGAGGCCTCACACGATCCCCCAGCATTCATTTAAATGCCTTGAGGGAAGAGCGCGGGACCCCTGCAGCTGCCCGCGCCCCCCTGAATAATTTTGCGCCCACCAGTTTGCACACCGCTGCATTAACTAATAGATAACATAAAGACAACAAATTGGTGTCATTACGTTTCAAAAACGTACTTATCACACCAAAAATGTGCCAATTGGTAACATTTTGGTAAATCATTACCTTAAATCTACTTTTTTCTTAACATCAAATGTAGCAGCACTTTCACACACAGGTAGGGCATGGCATGGGGGCTTAAACGTTTGGGTATTGCTTATGACATTCTAACACAGTGGATCTGGCATATGTGATACAGTATATCAAACTGCTTTAATTTGAATTGATGTGTTATTGTTCCTGTTGCAGGGTACATGCAACCACACGTGGGTTTCTTGCAAAGGCTTATTTATTGAGCCTTAAAAAAATACAGCACATAAAAACAAAACAGCATATTTTCAGCATATAAAACAGAAAATAAGTCCTGAGTGGGGCTTGGCCCTATCCCCAACAAGGGCTGTTTAGATTCCAGCGTAACAGTACAGCAAACAGTTCATCAAAAATGTATATTAAAGACAGACCTTATACCAGTAGCAGTAATCCTACTTCAGCATTTCAGTACTCTCTCTGGTTCAGACAGGCTGCATGTGTGTGCAGCCTGGGGTTTTTAAAGCTCATTGATGAGGCAGCTGGGATCAGGCTAATTAACCAGACCTCCCAGCTGAAAGTTAACCTCGTCACTGCTGCACTGCAGATATAAACATAGGTCTGGTGCCAGGCATAGGTCTGGTGACGATCATTCACCCTGTCACATTCCTCCCCTGTTAGTGTGTGTCTGGGGCCACACACGGCTAAAGCCCAACCATCCACCCCTTCTGTAGAAAAAAGTCAGCATTTGCATTTTTTTTTTCCAGGCCTACTGTATGCTGAATCTCAAACGAGAAGGGTTGGAGGGCCATATACCACCTGGTCAACCTAGCGTTGGAGTCCTTCATAGTATTAAACCACTTTAATGGCGCATGGTCTGTTACCAACGTAAAATGGACTCCCACCAGGTAATGCCTCAAGGCCTCGATTACCCACTTTACTGCGAGGCACTCCTCAATTACTGAGTAGTTTTTTTCCCTTGGGAACAATTTCCTACTCAGAAAAGGATCAGATCTTCCACTCCCTCAAACTGTTGTGAGAGCACTGCCCCTAGCCCTATCTCTGAGGCATCGGTTTGCACGATAAAAGGTTTATCGATGTCTGGGCTTCTAAGGACGGAACCCTCTGATAGACACCTTTTAACCTCCTCTATGGCACTCCCTTGACCATACCACTTGTGTAGTGGCACACTTTTTTGTGAGGTCTGTTAGTGGGGCTGCAACTTCCGAGTAGTTGGGGGATGAACCTCCGATAGTATCCTGCTAAACCCAACAGGGAGCGTACCTGCGTTTTTGTTCGGGGGGTCGGAACTTCTTTCAGGGCAGCTACCTTATCAGCTAGTGGCCTTACATTTCCACCTCCCACTACATACCCTAAGTACTTGTTTCTGCCTTACCCAAGGCACATTTCTTAGGGTTGGCTGTGAGCCCTGCCTCTCTTAGTGATTTGAGGACCGCTTTCAGCTTATTTAGATGGGCCCGCCAGTGTTTACTGTAAATGACAATGTCATCTAGTAGGCTGCGGCATAAGCCCTATGAGGTCTCAGCACTTTATCCATGAGTCTCTGAAATGTGGCTGGGGCTCCATGCAGTCCAAATGGCATTGTCACAAACTGGTATATATCCAGAAAGGAGAATTGGAGCACAGCTACATGAAAAATATGCTAGAGAGTGTTTCCCAAAACAAGAGGTTTATTATGGTCAGAGCATGGTAACAGAAAAAATAGAGCCCTCAGGCCCCCACCGACATGTTTCGAGCGTGCGCTCTTTATCAAGGTGTACCTGGTGGAAATAGGTGTTTATGCTATAGGTGGTCACCATTTATATGTGGGATACTTCGAGGACAAACATTATGTATACATTATAATTGAAGTTGCTGAGTCTACGTTTTAGAGCACCACACAGTCTGGTTTTCCACAAACTGGTATAAACCCATGGGAGTTGCAAAGGCTGTTTTGCACTTGGTCTTTTACTCTAAAGGTATTTGCCAGTATCCTTTTGTTAAGTCCAGCGTGGATATATATTCCGCGTTACCAAGGGCATCAATTAACTCGTCCACCCTTGGCATCGGATATGCGTCAAACTTGGATACCGCATTGACCTTTCGGAGGTCCACACAAAATCTTACCTTCCCATCGGGTTAAGGGACCATAACTATTGGACTACACCACTCACTGCATGATTTCTCAATTACGCCTAAGTGTAACATTTCTTGTACGTCCTTCTCTACCAGGGCCTTACGGCTTTCAGGCAACCTATAAGGATGAGAACGTACTTTTACCCCAGGTGCTATCTCTATCACATGTGAAACTAAGTTAGTTTGCCCTGGTAAATCAGAAAAAACATAATTGAATTGTGTAATTATTTCTAACAAGTCCCCTTTTTGTTCAGAGGACAATTGTTTACCCATTGGGATTTTCTCGTCACCACATATGTTCTGCCGTGGGGGCTGAGGACCCAGGTCCGTTTCCTTTTCCACCGGGTGGATGAATAGAGACCCCTGCACCTTCCAGGGTTTCAGCAAGTTCACATGGTAAATTTGTTTACCCTTCCTGGACCCTGGTTGAGCGATCTCGTAATCCACATCACCCGTGCTGCGGAGTAATTCGATTGGGCCCTGCCATTTGGCTAGGAGTTTGCTCTTACAACTGGGTAACAATAACATCACCTGGTCTCCTGGGACAAACACTCTCATACAAGCATTTTGATTGTAATGTCTCTCCTGACTGTCCTGGGCTGATCTAAGATTCTCCCTAGCAAAATGGCCGACCACATCCAGGCGCTTCCTAAGGTCCAAAACATATTGTAGGGTATTCTTAGAAGAAGAACCGCTGTTCATCCCAGGACTCCTTTAGAAGGTCTAGGATACGCCGGGGTTGGCGGCCATACAGTAGTTCAAATGGAGAGAATCCTGTAGAGGCCTGGGGAACTTCCCCCACTGCAAAGAGCAGAAAAGAGAGAAGTTCATCCAGGCTCTCTTCTCTGAATCTACAAATTTTCTCAGCATCCCTTTTAGAGTTCGGTTAAATCTTTCCACCAATCCATCAGTCTGTGGGTGATAGACCGATGTCCGAAAAGACTTGACCTCTAGTAATTTCAAGACGTCCTGCATCAGTTAAGCCATAAAATTTGTACCTTGGTCAGTCAACATAACCTGGGGAAGTCCAACCCGTGAGAACAGCTCCAACAATTTGTTGGCTACATGCTTCGCCGTTGCTGTCCTCAGGGGGAACGCCTCAAGATATCTTGTTGCATAGTCGACTATTACGAGTATAAACCTGTGTCCTTTCGCAGAAAGTTCTAGCGGTCCTACCAAGTCTACTCCAATCCTCTCAAAGGGAACTGACACCAAGGGTAGGGGAACCAAGGGGGCTGGTTTTTGTCCCTTCGGACTAGTCAGCTGGAATTCAGGACATGCCGCACACAACTTAGCAATATCACTATACATCCCTGGTCAATAGAAGCAAAATACAGTCCAAGGTTTTATCTCTACCAAGGTGACCACCCCAAGGGACAGTATGGGCTAGGGTGAAGACAGTTTTGGGAACCAATATTTGTCTGGTGACCTCCCCTGTTTGTGTCTGCTTATTCACCCTATACAGGATATTATTCGACAATTCAAAATGAGGGAACACCATTACCCCTTGTGCATTCAATATCTTGTCATCAATTTTTACCACTTTGTTATATTTTCTGGCCAGGACTGGGTCTTCCCTCTTCCTCTGGCGAAAATCAGGGAGACATAGCTCTGGTAAATCCACAGGGCCTACCTCTCCCTCCTTCTGGCCATCCCCAGTAATTACTTGTGACTTATGCCTATTTGTATGGCCATCTTGAGACCCAGATTTCTGCAACCAGTCCTGTTTATCATAGCGCCTTTGCCTCCGAGTCTTTGGAACCCGGTGTCTACTGGGGAACAGGTCTGCCGAGAAGGGGAACAGTTTACCAGGTTTCTCCTGAGCCAGAGAATGAGGCTCCTCCTGAGATACTGGAGCCATTAGGTTTGAAAAGAAAGGCCCGTCATGGCCGAGCAAAACGGGGGCAGGGAGCCAAGGAGCGACTCCTACTTCGATCCTGGCCTCCTGACCTTTTACCTGTAGCAGGATTTTGGCCGTCGGATACCATTTTACATCGCCGTGTATACACTCTATATTCCATGGGGAGTCAAAGGAAAGCACGACAGGCGGTAACAGTTCCCAGAAGACCAGCGTTTTTCCAGAGCCTGAATCTACAAGGGCCTGGATGGTTTTACCCTCAATCTGGGCTGGAAGTAGCCAGGGCTTGCAACTTTCTCTGGGGAAGGCCGAAGCAACTGTTCTGCTGAAGGAACAATCCATCTGTGGACAGTCCACCTGACGGTGACCTTGTTCTCCGCAGGCCAAACATGGAGAGGTTCCCTCGCCGGAGGGTGCCGCGGAAACCGCTCAGCTGGACCAGATACTGGAGACCAGGCATCTGATGGGTCCTGTGTGCGACGTCCTCTGAAGTTCCTCTCATTTGGCGACGAGCCGACATCAGGAAGTAGATGAGAGCTAGGACCCGGGGTCTCATCTTAGAGCTGTACTTTAGGTTCCGAAACTGCTGCCGGTAGGTCTCTGGGGTCAGACCTAAGTGATCCAGTATGGCGGCTTTTACTTGTTTGTAATCCATTGCCTGGTCCACTGGGAGGCTCTGATATGCGGCCTGGGCTTCTCCTATGAGGAGCGGGGCCAAAGCGATTGCCCAGCAATATGCAGACCAGCCCTGGGCTTCGGCAACCCTTTCAAACGTCAGTAGAAAAGC
Organism: Ascaphus truei; assembly: GCF_040206685.1. Lineage (NCBI taxonomy): Eukaryota > Metazoa > Chordata > Amphibia > Anura > Ascaphidae > Ascaphus > Ascaphus truei. The sequence continues at coordinate 51,573,149 of NC_134486.1, read as the reverse complement.
CTCTGGATCCTCATTCGGAGTCATTTTCCTCAGGGGGTTTGTTCGCAAGTTCTGGAGTGACAGATCTCTGGAATTGGGTCAGCAGCCTGGCCATCCATTCATCCTGTGCTGCCTGCAGCTGGGTTAGGAGCTGGGTTTGCTGCTGCAATAGTAGTTGGGCCTGCTCCTGCATTAACAGTTCCTGCTGTCTGGTCTGCTCGCACAGAAACTCTTTTAAAAATTCTTCCATTTTTTTTTTGTGTGCGGCCCTTCAACTGCAGGGGCCTCTCAACATCCCACTTCTGACACCATATGTTGCAGGGTACATGCAACCACACGTGGGTTTCTTGCAAAGGCTTATTTATTGAGCCTTAAAAAATACAGCACACAAAACAAAACAGCTTCTTTTCAGCATATAAAATAGAAAATAAGTCCTGAGCGGGGCTTGGCCCTTTCCCCAACAAGGGCTGTTTAGATTCCAGCGTAACAGTACAGCAAACAGTTCATCAAAAATGTATATTGAAGACAGACCTTATAGCAGTAATCCTACTTCAGCATTTCAGTACTCTCTCTGGTTCAGACAGGCTACATGTGTGTGCAGCCTGGAGTTTTTATAGCTCCTTAATGAGGCAGCTGGGATCAGGCTAATTAACCAGACCTCCCAGCTGAAAGTTAACCTCGTCACTAATGCACTGCAGATCTAAACATAGGTCTGCCAGGCATAGGGCTGGTGACGTTCATTCACCCTGTCACAGTTCCCAACACGCTAGAAATATAAAATCTCTGTACCATGAAACTGTAGTTTCTGTAAAATAAAGCAATCCTTAGTAGAGGAGTCTGTAAAGAATACTGTTATTACTTTAATTGCATTTACAACTTTGTTCATTATGTGGTGAAGCCCATCCCTTGTCTATCCCTTGTCTGCCTTTACTATTGATCTTTGTTATATTTTTAACCCACTGAATGATCTGCAATCCCCCTGTTTTAAAATAAATACCCCACCCTGCCTTTACTATTGATCTTTAGTATGTTTTGAATATCCAAAGGTGTTTTTTTTTTAAACTGTGTGCTGCTAATTGTCCAACTTGTATCAAGCAGATTTATTGGGGGTGGGGGGAGGGTCATGTGACTGCTTAGATGTCCAAAAGTAACACCACCCCCTCCATTGGCATTTTAGAGTGATCATGTTTAAGTGAGAATATATAGCTAGACTATAGTTTGTCTGGGGACTGCATCTTCTACAAACTCTTCTACACAAGGCAACAAACGGTGAGCTACTCTGACCACACTATGATCCCATGCTTGTTGGCCTGCACAATTAACCCCCCCCTTTACACCTTATTTTACTGCAGCCTCTCCCAACACTGACACAAATATCCTCCCCCAAACCCTCACCCCCATCAACTCTCACCCCTCCTCAACCCTCACACCCCCTCAACCCTCACCCCCCTCTCAACCTTCACCCCCTCTCAACCTTCACCCCCCTCTCAACCCTCACCCCACGCAACCCTCTGCAAAACCTGAATAGGCCCTAGCATTTCAATGCAGAAAAACATTTTGACAAAGAAAGGGCACACCCCTGCTGTTTTGTCTGCACACACTCACTTGGATCACAACAGCTTCATGCAGCATTACCTACCTCTGTGATAATGAACCTGGTATGTACCTCAACTTTGTTCTTTCTCGTGGCCTCTTGGAAATGTTACTCTATCTATCCATGACAAACTCCTTCCTCCTGGCCCACACCCAATATCACCATACACCCTGGATTACTCAAAAGCCTTGCACTATCTACTGAATGTTGGTGGAGAACTCTGAAAACCAGTACACCACTCACCACTCACTCTAATGGCAAACATCACAAATTTACAACTTGCAAACAACTAATCAAATTTCTACTCATACTATTACCCTCTTTAGCAGGTGATTTTGAACCTAACCCAGGCCCTCCCTTTTTAACTCTGTCTCATACCCCAAGAATACCCCCTTCAAATAACAAAAAGGTCTATCTGTCACCCATATAAATATACGGAGCCTTCTGCCCAAACTGGATGAACTAAGGGCATGGTGCCTTATGCATAAACCCAAAGCCATCGTTCTCACAGAAACATGGCTAACCCCTAAAACCCCAGATGCAAATATCGCCATTCGGGGATACTCCAACTCTAGGAAGGATAGGTCAAAGAGAGGTCAAAGAGAGGAGATGGGGTGTTATTTTATATTGCAGAACCTTACAATTTTTACTGTTAAATTGCCCCCCCAAACCCATCCTCTTTTGAAATCCTAGTTGGCAAAATCTGCCTCCCCTTTTCTTAGCCCATCTTGGTTGCTGGCATCTACCACCCCCCTAAAGCCTCTCTCCAGTCCCTGACTGATATCACCAAGTTTCATGGCTCCATTTCCTCTCTGAATGAGAAGAGTGAGCTGCTAGTTATTGGGGATTTCAACTTCAATTGGCTCAACCCTAAAAACTACAAAATACAGATACAACATAAATCACTTAACCTAACACAACTCAATTGCCAACCCACATGGACAAACCTGAAATCTCATAACCACTCCTTGCTAGGCTGGATTCTCTCCTGAAATCCCAGCAGAATCCAATCTTCAGGCATCCTTCCTGACATTTTCAGTGACCATACAATAGTGTACTGTGTGAGGAAAATTAAACCACCCCAATCAAGCCCAAAAGTTCTCCTCACTAGAACATTTATAAACTTTAACCCACAACAGTTTCTGGCTGACCTTACCAACTGCCCTTGGTACAGAATCGACTTAATTCCCGGCCCTGATTCTGCACCCGGCTATTTAAAATCGTAGTTCTTAAAACTCTGTGATACCCATGCTCCACTACGCAGAATAAGAGTACAGGGGGCCCACCTACCGTGGGTTACAACTGACCTTATAGCACTCTACCAGTTATGGGATGCCTTGTGGAAAAGCTACAAAGTAACTTGCATTACCAAGGATCTCAATCACTACAGATGCCTGCGGAACATGTCCACAAGGCAAACAAGACATGCAAAAGCACAATATTACTCTGACAATCTTCAGAATACATCAAACCCTGCTAACTTCTGGTAGATTATCCACAATATATTCTAGCTTTCTAAACATCAACAACCAAGTAATATCACTAAGGAGGATATTACACCGACAAACCCCACTGACATTGCAAATGCATTCAATGATTACTTTGTAAGGTGTGCTACTAACTTATTAGGGAAACGCAACCCAAACCACAAACATGAATCTCATTCTGTGAGTAGCCCTATAGCCACACCCTCTCCCAACACTGCCCACAATTTTCAATTTGTCCCAGTGTCTGAAGAGGAGATTACACAAGCACTCCTCAAATTAAAACTAAGCAGCCAATGTGGACCTGATTTACTGCAATCTAAGCTCCTAAGACTTGGTGCCCCAGCCATTGCCAAACCAATTGCTTCCATAGTCAACTCTATTCTGTCTGCAGACCTTATCCCTAAGACCTGGAAAACTGTCAGAGTTGTCCCAATCTTCAAAAGTGTGGACAAAAACACTGTCTCAAACTACAGACTGATATCTCTTCTCCTAATACTATCCAAAGTAATGGAAAAATGTGTTCACTCCCAATTAAGCGATTACTATACCATGACAAATTTCCCTAGCCAATTCCAATCTGGCTTTCGCCCAAACACTCCACCGTAACTACCCTGCTAAAGGTTCGCAATGAAATCCAGTGTGGAATGGAAGGTGGGACAAATCACTGTTGCAATATTCCTAGATTTTGGAAATGCTTATGATACTGTTGATCCTGTTATCTTGCTTAACAAACTCCAGTGCTCTGAAATAGGGAAGCGTGCTTTAAACTGGTTTCATTTCTACCTATCAGATAGATCCAAATATGTGTCCATCTCAGGCTCTAACTCCAATCCCTTGGATATCACCTGTGGTGTCCCACAAGGCTCTGTTCTGGGGCCCCTACTCTTCTCAGTGTTCATCAATGATCTTCCTACAGCTTGTAAGGGAGTTTTAATACACATGTATGCAGATGACACAATATTATATACACACAGCCCTAGCCTCTCTGACCTTGAACACATAATTCAATCTGACTTTTGAGACTTGAAAATTGGATTTCCCAAAAACACTTTGGAGTTGTTACTGGAGTCAACCAGTTTCCATATTATAAAGGGTCCAACCAAACTTTTTTAGACCCAGTCCATTTATTTTATACAGCATATGTATTGTATATGTATGTATATGTATTGTCTTATTATCTTTTATGTAATTATGCGGGTTTGATTAAGCTTAATCAAGTTACAGGTTTCCATATGCAATTAACTTCCACATATGGAAGTTATTTTCTGTGCTTATTTTAGTATATTTTAATACATGTTTTTTGTTTTAATATCAGCACATTGTTTAATCTGCTTATTCAGAAGAAAACTTGGTACACCATAACAGTTTCATCAACATTTTATCTGCCCGAGTGTCTTTTTTCTTTCTAGCAACCTTCTGTGGAGGTGTGAGATCCTCCACTTCACTTAGGCAGCAAATATTTCACATACAGTATATTAGTGTGTGTATATATACACCACCCTGAGGACGGTCGAAACGTTGGTTATGTTTGTGCTGATGTGTTTTGTCAATACACTTTTTGCTTTGATGAAATTTGAGTGCTGTTTCTTTGCTGTTGCTTTAGTGATAGCAGCTGTTACCTATATCTATCTATCTATCTATCTATCTATCTATCAATCTATCTATCTATCTATCTATCTATAATTTCCTGCATAAATGTAGCGCGTTCATTCACTTTTTTGGTCATCACTTTAGTCTAGGCGCAAGGTTCATCTTTCCTATCTTGCCTTCAAATACTTTCTGGGCAAACTACCCATCTATCTGAACAAGCGACTCACCCCTACCACATGCAGCACTTATCATCTGAGATCTGACTCCAAATTACTCTTCATGGTCCCAAGGTTCAGCAAAGTATCCGGCTGGTCCGCCTCCTCTGACCGTGCACCCCAAAACTGGAACAATCTACTGGAGACTCTCACAGCCACCAACAGTCTAAGTTCTTTCAAAACTAAAGCTGTCTCACATTTTTATCTGGTCTGTAACTGTTACATACGCCTATAATATATATGATCTCTAACTGTGCATGCTATGTCTTTTATATAATGTATACCCTGTTCACTTATGTAACTGTATTTGTAACCATGTATTATTTGTCATCTTAACTCTATGCCCAGGACATACTTGAAAACGAGAGGTAACTCTTAATGTATTACTTTCTGGTTAAACAATTTATAAACAAATCCAATTGATTTATATCAATAAATGATGAGCGTGAACACCATGGACCAATGGGTTTAGCTTGCATGCCACATCTGTGTAATATGTGGATGTTTTTGTATTCACAGGAAATGAAATCTTTCTCAAATGACCTTTTTAAAATATTTTTTTTACTCCGCACTGCTAGAAGCATGCTGCGAACGCTTTCTTTCATTTGAAAGAATGTTTTATCTAAAACACAGGAAGTCCTTCTGAATCATACATTCTTTCAAGAGTATTCATGACATATGTTGAATGAGTTTGTTTAAAACTTTTGGCTCTGGTACACCATGTGATTTGCTGAGTCATTTTCTTCTAAGTAAAGGCACATTTAGATCTAATTTTGCTTCCAGGCATTTACACAGTTTCTGAAAGCAGGGATTTAACTGTCAGATTTATTAAATGTTTTCCTTTAACATTGAAGTCCTTCAGTTCTTTCTCCAGAGTGTGCTCATAGATTGTAAACATTTCACAAAAATTACATATTTTGCCATAGTCATTGTCCAGATCTTGTTTTTAAATCGTGGAAGATGTTGGCTTTATCCCCTAGACTACACTTAGCATTCCTATTGTACAGGATAAGTATGCCCTGGAATCAGTAACATTTCTGGCTATATTTTTTATTTGAGACAAATAATTGGTTTCTGTCCTTGGCTGTAGGTTTATTACAGGGAACCACATATCATATTCATGATGTTTCCATCCTGGAGTCACAGTAAGTCACACCAGAAAGATAAAGGCTCATATTTACTAAGGAGTCTTCTGCCATAAGACACCTTCCAGAACTGGAAGATGCCTTACAGCAAGCATGTCAAACTCGTGGCTCGCGGCCTGCATGCGGCCCACAACGATTATCTTTGCGGCCCAGCCAATATTTAGCTCGCGATGTGCCAGGCAGCTTTTTTCTCTGCAAAGAAAAAAAAAAAAAACCTCCCCCTTCTCCTGATTGGCTGGCGCGTGTTGGCACCATCTGAGCTTGCAAAGCCAGGCCCGCCTTTTACTGCTGCATGGAGCAAGTCAGGTGAGTACTGCTCCATGCCTGCCTTGCTTCCCTCTTTCTCTCCTGCTCCGATTTCCGCCCCCAGTTCCAATCCCCCCCTGCTCCGATCCCCCCGTTCCGATTCCGGTCCGATCCCCCCCATTCCGATCCCCCCCTGCTCCGATCACCCCCTGTTCCGATTCCCCCCCGCTCCAATTCTGTTCCAATTCCCCCCGTTCCGATTTCCCCCGTGTGTATGTGAGTGTCTGAGTGTATGTGAGTGTCTGAGTGTATGTGAGTGTCTGTGTGTATGAGTGTCTGTGTGTGTGTGTGAGTGTGTGTGTGTCTGAGAGAGAGTGTCTGAGAGAGAGAGAGAGTGTCTGAGAGAGAGTGAGAGAGTGTCTGAGAGAGAGTGAGAGAGTGTCTGAGAGTGTCTGAGAGAGTGACTGAGAGAGTGTGACAGAGAGAGTCTGAGAGAGTGTGACAGAGAGAGAGTCTGAGAGAGAGTCTGAGAGAGAGTCTGAGAGAGAGTCTGAGAGAGAGTCTGAGAGAGAGGGAGAGAGAGAGGGAGAGAGAGACAGAGAGAGAGTCAGGGAGAGGGAGAGAGAGAGTCAGAGATAGTGAGAGAGAGTCAGAGAGAGTGAGAGAGTCAGAGAGAGAGAGTCAGCGAGAGAGTCAGAGAGAGAGGGAGAGAGAGAGAGAGAGAGTCAGAGAGAGGGAGAGTCAGAGAGAGGGAGAGAGTCAGAGAGGAGACAGAGAGAGAGAGGGAGAGAGAGTCAGAGAGAGAGAGAGTGAAAGAGAGAGTCAGAGAGAGAGAGAGAGAGAGAGGGAGTGAGAGAGAGAGAGAGAGAGAGAGAGTCAGAGAGAGGGAGAGTCAGAGAGGGGGAGAGTCAGAGAGGTGGAGAGTCAGAGAGAGGGAGAGTCAGAGAGGGGGAGAGTCAGAGAGGGGGAGAGACAGAGAGAGAGAATCAGAGATGCCAAGTGTCAGGAAGAAAACATTAATTTTATTCTTGTTCTTTTTTTATACTGTACTTTTCGAAATAAACCTACGTTTCTATGAAAATTGAAGTTTTTGTTTTTTTGCGGCCCACATAAACTTAAACCTTGTTTATTTGGCCCTTGTTAGCCTTTGAGTTTGACATGCTTGCCTTACAGTCAATTCACTTGATTGATTCTTACAGTTCTCAAAGTTGTCTTAAAGCAGAAGACCAGATAGTAAATACTGTATGGCCAAAAAAGTTATTAGGCTAATTCTAATGTACAATTCCTAAAATACTTTCCTGCCTCCATTCCAATTTTGAAACTGCCTTTTGCCCTCCTCCTTCAATGGCACTTTCTATTGGATCGGCCCTCATTCTCATAGATGAGGATGTAAGGCCAAATTCCCTCATTCTCATAGAGAAGAATATAAAGTCAAACTGTCATACTAAATAGAATTGCTTTCTTAGCAATCTATTGATATGTGTGCTCTGTGAATGAATGCACAAGTATACTTATGTTTGTCATTGAAATACTACAGGCTAAAAGTAAGTGCTAAAAAGCAGCAATGCAAAAAGTAAAGTATTAAAAGCAGCAATTTATCAATCACAGAAACCTACTATACAATGTATAATGGTATACTGTACAGCAAATGGAAATATGCTGTATGGGGTATACTGTACAGAATGTTACATTGATTTTATGGGGTTGGGATTTTTCTATGTTGTTTCATTATATCATGAGAATATCATTGAATTAGATATGAGGAAAAATAAAGGTACACATTAAGAAGTATTAATACAATACCTCAAAAAGTCACACAATTCCTTATTTTTTTGTGTTTACTTTGAGAACTTTTTTTGTCAAGTACTGTATAGAAGAATATAACCAAATAAACCTACAATATATCACTACTGTATTTTTATTAGAAATGTATTATTTAAAATGTATTAGCACAAGATGAATCAAGGAATCATATAAAGGAATAAGTATCACAACAAACCAATTCATTACACACAAATTCTACACAGAAGAAAAATAAAATCTAAACAACACATTAAAAACAGTACCCAATGAAGGGCCAATGTGTAGACTTGATTGACATGGTATTCAATAGGATCAAATATCTGCATGTCTCTGGGCATAGCCTCTGCTGAAAGGCTAAACCACAATGTATGTGTGTATATAAAACATGATGTTCATGAGTAATGAATACTGACCCTGGCCGCATAATATGTAAATGAGTTATGCTATAAACTTTGTAACATAACTCATTCAAACCATCATTTAAACCATAAAGCTAGGGAAGAAAACAATAACCGTATACCACAAAAAAAAAACCCAGGAAAAATGTAACAGTCATCACATATATGTAAAGTCAGAAAAATAACTTCTTTGTAACAAACTGCAGTAATGGCTTTTAGAAGAGTTCACAAAAATCAACAAAAATGAAGGAAATTGCTGCAAATAAGTGTCCTGGAATGCTTAGTGTGCATTTCACAAAGAAGGCTTCATCGGGGGCATGGTAAGTGCACGAGGTAATAGCCTTACATACAGTAATCTGGCATTATGCAAAACTGGGAAAAAAGGAAGACAACACTCAATAAAAATGAATAGTGGACTGCAGCCAGCACCCACAAGGATGGCCACTACTTAGACCTGGTTTTCACTAAGAACTTCTCTCTCTCCGATTTCTCCATTTCCCCTTTTCCTCTCTCTGACCATCATCTCATCTCATTCTCTCTATCTCGCTTCTCCCCTTCTCCACCTCCATCTACACCACGGTTCTGCAGAAACCTGCGCTCTATTCACTTACCTGACTTTGAGTCCATTTTACGCTCCTCCCTCTCCTCTCTCAGCTCTGCTACAGACCCCGACAACCTGGTCAGGAACTACAACTCTGTCTTGTCCTCCTCTCTTGATCTACATCTCTCTTTCTCTCTGCCGCACTCGCCCTTCTAACCTAGACCCTGGCTAAATTCCCACACACGCATGCTGCGTTCCTCCACTCGTTCCTCTGAACGCCTCTGGAGGAAGTCTAACACTGTCGCAGACTTCCTTCACTACAAATTTATGCTATCCTGTTTCAACTCTGCCCTCTCACAAGCTAAACAAGCCTACTTTCTGCACTAATCAACATGCACAAGTCTAACCCATGCCGACTGTTCCCTGTCTTTGAAACTCTACTCAAACCACCCTCAGCTGCCTCTCCTTCTTCCATCTCTGCTCAGGACTTTGCTGACTATTTTAAGGAAAAGATGGAATCCATACATCAGAACATCCCCTATGTTTCTTCCTCCCATCCTACACCTCTTCCTAACTCTCCTCCTGCCTTCCTTGACTCTTTTTCCACTGTCTCAGAGGAGGATGTGTCGCTGTTGATCGCCTCTTCTCCCTCTACCACTTGCCCTCTTGACCCCATTCCCTCCCATCCCCTAATACCTCTTGCTCCTACTATAATCCCTACGCTCACACACATTTTTAACTCCTCCCTCTGCTCTGGAACCTTTCCATCCTCCTTCAAACATGCAACAGTCATACCATTACTCAAAAACAGCAAGCTTGACCCTACCTGTCTTTCTAACTATCGACCTGTCTCCCTCCTGCCTTTTGCCTCTAAACTCCTTGAACGTCTTGTATTCTCTCGCTTGCTCCATTTTCTCAACACCTATTCTCTCCTAGACCCTCTACAATCTGGCTTCCGCGCTGCTCACTCCACGGAAACAGCCCTCACTAAAATAACTGACGACCTCCATGCTGCCAAAGACAGAGGTCATTACACTCTGCTCATATTACTCGACCTCTCTGCAGCATTTGATACTGTGGATCACCCTCTTCTCCTTCACATTCTCCATACTCTTGGTATTCGGAACAAAGCTCTATCCTGGATCTCATCCTACCTCTCCCATCGTACTTTCAGTGTCTCTTCTGCTAACACCTTCTCCTCCTCTATTGATCTCTCTGTGGGGGTACCCCATGGCTCTGTCCTGGGACCTCTTCTCTTTTCTCTGTACACACTCTCTCTAGGTGACCTAATAACATCTTTTGGGTTTAAATATCACCTCTATGCTGACGACACACACAAATATACTTTTCAACACCCGACCTTACACCTGCTATACAGACCAAAGTTTCTGAATGTCTCTCTGCTATATCATCCTGGATGGCCCTCCGTCGCCTTAAACTCAACATGGCTAAAACAGAGCTCCTCATACTTCCTCCCAAACCTGGCCCTACTACCTCCTTCCACATTACTGTTGGAACTACGATCATTCACCCAGTAGCCCAAGCACGCTGCCTAGGGGTCACACTCGACTCCTCTCTCACATTCGCCCCTCACATTCAAAACATTTCTAAAACTTGTCGCTTTTTCCTCCGCAATATAACAAAGATACGCCCTTTCCTCTGTTGCTCGACTGCTAAAACTCTGACTCAGGCCCTCATTCTCTCCCGTCTTGATTACTGTAACCTCCTGCTGTCCGGCCTTCCTGCCTCTCACCTGTCTCCCCTACAATCTATCCTAAATGCTGCTGCCAGAATCACTCTACTCTTTCCTAGATCTGTCTCAGCATCTCCCCTCCTGAAATCCCTCTCCTGGCTTCCAATCAAATCCTGCATCTCACACTCCATTCTTCTCCTCACTTTTAAAGCTTTACACTCTTCTGCCCCTCCTTATATCTCAGCCCTAATTTCTCGCTATGCACCATCCCGACTCTTGCGTTCTGCTCAAGGATGTCTTCTTTCTACCCCCTTTTTATCTAAAGCCCTCTCCCGCCTTAAACCTTTTTCACTGACTGCCCCACACCTCTGGAATGCCCTTCCCCTCAGTACCCGACTAGCACCCTCTCTATCCACCTTTAAGACTCACCTTAAGACACACTTGCTTACAGAAGCATACGAAAAGCACTGTGAACATTCTGAACACATGATACATAAAGCTTGGCCCCCTGCAGACGCACTTACCATAACTCCCTCCTACTGTCTCTGTACATTCTCCCTACCTACCAATTAGATTGAAAGCTCCTCGGGGCAGGGACTCCTCTTCCTTAATGTTATGTTTATGTCTAAAGCACTTATTCCCATGATCTGTTATTTATATTATCTGTTATTTATTCGATTACCACATGTATTACTACTGTGAAGCGCTATGTACATTAATGGCGCTATATAAATAAAGACATACATACATACATACATACATATATACATGTATTGCAGAAAAACAGTATAACACAATTCCTCCTATTAACCACAAGGGGGGGGGGGGGTAGTATCTAAAATAAACAACTAGGAGCTCTCTGTTTGTAATAACACTTTATCAATATTACTGCCAAAAATCCACCATGAAACGTTATCAATCACAATCGCTTTCCTATTCTGCAATGACATTGTGTCAATGTAAAAAGAGTCAAGCCACACTGGTCTGTATATGTTCCATTTGGATATAACTATAGGCAGTTTGATTGTCAGATTTTGAAGATTTACCTACTCACAGCTGGGAGAAGAACAACGGACCTGAGAGCAGCACTACCCAGTTGGCAAGCGGTGGAGGAGGACAGATTGACCTGGATCTTGCATTTGAAGTGGAAGGAAGAAAAGATCCAAAGAGAGGGGGGGCAGGAGCATAGTGCACTGATGCACCTGGGATTATCTGGGGCCCTTGGATGAACCTGCTGGAGGCCAAAGAAAGGGGTGCCCAGACCTGAGGAACAATGGCCCGTAAACAAGAGGTCCTTACAGACCTGCAAAGGGGGGGGGGGCAGATAGGTGGTAGCTGGCAAAAGTAGGGCTCTATAGGCCCATGGATGGGTCTGCTGGAAGCCTTCAGGAGGGCCCAATCCTAAAGAGGCCTCAAGGGTTGAGCGGAGCAGAGGTGCGGGCCATACACTGGGCCCCTTAACTGACCAGGCCCGGGTCTGGGCTATTAATGGGACATTACCTAAATAGGTAGTGTCCATTAATTTTCCTCAGTTTAACGTATCCGCAAAGCTAATGATATGAAAAACAATGGTCAGTCAGACAACTTGCATTGTTACGTTAGCTGTATTAAACTATATATATATACAATCCTTTATTGTAGATTGACTTATACATTGAAACAAAGCCCCACATAACGAAAACATATGCGTACATCATATACATTGAAAGCCATCCAATTATTTTGACTCCATCTTTATATTGTCAAATAATTATTGACAGAAGGGCTATAGAGAAGACAAAGGGTCTGGGGTTACTGCTCTTTCATCTTGTCTCCTCTATTGTATGTGTGTATGTCTGATAAGTGTTTATTGGTCATTCTGTGTATAGGACGGAATGTGTGATTGGGCAAGGCTTGCTCTGGTATTTTTCCAGATAAATCATGTGCTCCCTAGGAATTTGGGAGAAACAAGTATTATGGGATGGTTGCAATGTGCAATGTGGAGCTTGTGGATTGGGTGAAGGGATAATATATGCATATAAGATAAGGGTTATATGTAATGTATAAATACTGAGACTCGGATGACACCACCTCAGATCACACTGAAACAGCTTGTTGATGTGTCATCTCCTTGTGCACTCGTGAATAAAGATTCCTTGATACTCGCCGAACCTTCCTGCAGTTCTTGGTACCCCGGGGGTACCCCAGATGAGGCTGCAATCACAATATTATCTGTCAGATCTATGAGAACTGGCTTCTTACATACTGTACTTTCTCGTATTGTCTCTTTACAGAAGATTATAAAATAAAAGGTAAATAAAATAAAACCAACCCAAACAGCGACCAAATCTGATCGAATTAAACATACAAACATTTAAACAAAAATGTAAAGAAAAAAATGATGGCCTCTGAGGGGTTCTACAGACTAGGGTAGAACACAGGAATATATTTTAACCCAAGCAGACAAACATGAATAAAACACTAACACTAGCATTAATACCACATTAACCCAACTCCTGGGCAACCGGAGCTTGAATTTGTACAAATATTGTAAATTAAGACTCTATACAGCCTCCCTTTGGATAGTTCCTTAGCACCCTTGAATCAGAACCTTGCACTTGTCCATCCCTTTCTGTAAATTCAATCCTTTTGTTGATTAATTCTTGTCTATTAGGCACATTATCATAGTATACTTCCCAACTAAACGTACCTATTGATCTATTTGTTTGGGTTATCAATTGGGAAATAGAGGGGGAGCTGGATCTAATCTAGCAGTCCATAATTCACTTTTTTGCCAAAAGGTGAATGAGATCTATCAAGGCTTGGTCTGGGTTTGGACGAGTAAACCAGGGGATCATACCCCCAACAACAAAAATCTTTAGAGTAGACATTGGGGGCATAAATATTACATAGCAATATGGGGATGTTCTCTAGTACAACATTGAGTAGCAGAAATCTACCCTCAGGGTCAAGTTCAATATCAATATCAGAGTCAATGTTCAATATCTTAAGGTTTAAATATTTTCTAAAGAGAATGGCATACTTCTTTTCTTAGGCTAAGACCACACTGCCTCAGACCACGTGCCCGCACTGCAGACAGGCGGTGCGTGGAGAGGCACTTGAGGCTTTCTGCGGTCTGTAGGGAGCGGCGGCCGGGGGGGGCGTGGTTTGAGCGGAGTGCTACTCCCCCCTCCACAGCTCCCATCCAATAAACCCCCCTCCACAGCTCCCGTCTGATACACCCCCCTCCAAAGCTCCCGTCTGATACACCACCCCCCAGCGGATGGCTCGGTCTCCCAGGCTGCAGGAGGGTGCTACTGCCGGCTGAAAGGTAAGCATCTCCCCCCCCTACACATGCCCTCACAGCTGATCCCTCCGTCGACACACGCACACACCTCTCTTACCTCTTACCTTTTGGAGGCTGACAGCTCCAGCTCCCGCCCCCACCGCTGATAGGCTCACCAGCGCACCACGTGACGCGTCACCACTCGGGATCGCTCTTCTCTTGCATCCCCTGGTGGCTGACGTGTCACAGCGCATAGTGAGCCATGCAGCGAGGGGGGGCTGGGACCGGCTCGGGAGGAAACCCCTGCCGGTGACCAAAGCCTTACATTGTAGTGAGCTCCAACACACTCTCCAACCCATCCTCTTTCAATTTCTCATATTCTAGTTTAGTTAGATGCGACTCCTGTAAGAAAACTATATCTGCCCTCAATTGATTCAAATGTGATAATATTCTTGCCCTTTTTATGGGGGAATTTATCCCTCAAACATTCCATGAGACCAGTTTTACCATAGCATTATCTGAATTGGGATTGGGTATTTATATACCCATTCATAAGTATGATTATTGTGTCCGCCCATCTCTGTTCCATTTTCCAGCCATCCTATTAGTAACATTTTAGCCAAGATTACATTAACCACCCTTATTACATCAGAAAATGTAGAACCGTCAGAACTGTCAACCATAATAAAACAAACTTGAGGTCGAAGTGAACCTTGATAACTTTCTTAACTCGCATTTTGAATAACAGAGAAAAACTAATTGAGTGTTGGAATAGTGGAATTTATTAAGGCACTCATTTCTAACCCCCAAATGTGATCAATACTGTGTTTGAATATTGTATTATGCAGCCCAGGTGAAATAGGGAATCTCAAATTCCCAGTAATTGAGCAAGTGAAAAAAGAAAATCACCCTGGTGCATGAATATTAACCTGATGAATATAGGAATCTCTATAGGTGTGCCAAGTTTTCTAAAGGATCAAGTAAGCAGTATAAAACAAATAACATTTATTTTAAAAAGGAACATTTATACTGTAATGTCACACTGTGCAGCCCGCTGACCAAGCCAGTCCCCTGTACTGAGGTGGGATGTTGAATATACACACCAACAGCAGAGGGAGCGAGTCCGGGATGTGGTTGTAGCGTGGCCAGGCCTAGATTAAGATTTAGAATAGTGGTTGTACTTGCCGAGTTCAGGAGTATAGAGAGTTCCGTAGTCAAATCCATTTCCGTGTCCAAGGGTCTGAGATGTAAGAATCGTGATGGGTAAGCCGAAGTCGGGAGCCAAAGAGGTAAGTCAGACAAGCCAGTTCAAATCTGTAGGGGTAAAGACAAACAGGAGCACAACACAGTTTCCAGGCTACACAGGAAGCAAGGAGCTATGCAGAGCAAGGAGGAAGTGACAGAGCAGGGTATTTAAAGTGGTATCCACCAATCCGGACAGGGACGTGACGAGGAGCAGCTGCTGAGAGGCTGGGAGTATCAGGGCTCAGCTGAGAGTGCAGGAGGCGTGGCAAGAACTCCCGGGCTGAGCGGGGGGCGGAGGCAGGCATGGCGCGCGTGTTACAAGTGCCAGAGATAGATTTGCGCTCTGTAATGCCGGTGCGAGAATCCAAGATGGCGGCCATGGCGAGAGTTACAGGAAGCGCCGCGTGCCGGCAGGGGTAGTGATGAGGGGCAGAGGCAGCTGCAGTACTGGTAGTGGGTAAGGAGGTGTCACGTCGCAGGGGACGTGGCCCCCGATTTCTTACATGTAATAAGTACAACTTAATTGCTCCTCCACAGGAGTCTATCACACCCTATTTCTTGATTAAGCTTTATCACCCCGCATTTAATATACACAATTATTAACATAAAATTATAACTGATATATCCAATGAAGGAACTTCTACAGAGAGTGAGATGTATACTGTATCCCCTCTGTTATACAAGTGCAGTTAGCACTATGATTGTCCCATTATGTAATGGATTAATTTCAATCTGTGTTCAGCATTGAGGCACAATTAAAAAACCTTTTCAGCATTCAATTTCCCTCTTATCCAATGCAGTATTGGTTGAAAACTGTGTGGATTACAGCCAAACACTACGTACTGTATGGAGTGTCTATTGACAACCTGAGATACAGTAGTATAGTTTTTCTTCTTGGAGATATTATATATTTACTAATAGATGTTGGAGTCACACCACCATATATATAGGTATATTTTCTATGATGGTTTAGATTGATATCCTATCCATGGTGGTTAGTTTCTATTAGGAGACGTTAATGCTGCATATATGTTCAGTTTGTAGATACTTTTGCCGGTAACACAATTATCACACAGTTTTACTCATGGGCTCCCTCTATACCCTGAGAAAGCCATAGTCTGGTGAAACGCGTAGGGTGAGACACCTGTGTCTTGTGAGCACCCATAGCGCAACATTTACACACACCTCTTACCTGCTCTTGGCGCCAAACCGGACCTGTGAGGAGGAGACATCTTGCCTGACTGCTGTGCCTGGTGTGAAAGACGCAGAGGATTAGAGCTAAGCCTGCTGTGGAACCTGAGTCTGCCGTGAACACTTATACCATGGGTTGTACTATCATTATAGTATTTTAAAAAAATATGTAAAGCATTACTATATTGTTTTATAAACATATTTTTTTTTTTGTTCTTTAAAAACAACTCAATAGAAATTAAAGAGATCTCACCCACATTTCCATGAAAACAGTTGTCATACTCTATGGGGGCAATTGAGGAGCAAAATTGACAAAGAACTTAATTATCATCTTGCAGCTCTAGGTGTCAATATATCAAGCTTTTTTCTCTCTAATTTTCACCCCAAGTGCATCAGCTTGCAATGTGGAAGTGTCAATCAGAGGAGTTACCGAGGAGTTACAGATACACAAATTATAATGACAAGTATCAAATTGTGCACCGCTATGTTTCATTTTACCCCCTGCAAACAGGGTCAATAAAACCTTCACGTCTAAGGTGGAGTAGCTTTCTGGGTTCTAACAAACTATACCAGATGTGAGAAATTGCTTCTTGCATTTGAAGCAACTGTGTTCCAAAAATGTTGCAATGTGTCTAAAAACACTTTGTAGATATAACTTAAAATGAGACAGTTCATGTCCCCAAACACTGATTTATTTTCATAGGAATACATTTTTGTTAGGTCAGACTGACTAAACTAAATATACAGACATACAGTATATACCATTTCTAACAAGGTCATGATTTCTCCACTTTCTCTTTAGCTTCCTTAGCTATACTGAAAAAGCTGTGCTAGTGCAGCTTAAGTAAACACATAGAGATAATGCTGTCTTTCTTCCACCCAGAAACGCTGGTTTCCTGCTAAACTGCATATCTCCTATCATCTGCTGTCTGAACTTACTTTAGGTAAAATAAGCATAATTATGCAATGTCTAGCTCAGGCTTCCAAAAGTAATTTATGCATAAAAAGCAGACTTAGACTTTTCGGTTACTGCTGTGTTTAGCACAAACACATGATTTAGTCTGGGAAAAAAAAAAAAATTTAACCCAAAGACTATTTCTACTTTTTCCAAATCTGGGCAATGAATGTCCATCATATTCTTAAGTCTGTTTTTCTAATTTATTCCTTACAACATTTGTGTGGGGTTCCACTAAAGGGGGCAATTCTACAGATGACACTTCCTAGTACCGTGGCAAGGCCCGAGATTCCACCTGCGGTGTCTTGATTTAGCGGAGACTAGCTGTGGGAAACTGCGAAAAGTCTACAAAATAAAATCCAATGGTTGTGTTTTAATCTTTATTTTATTTGCAATTTCAGCGATCTCTCCGCCAGATGGTATATTACAGTGACTATCTTTGTTGATGGCCTGGGTGAAACTATTAAATGGCACAAATACAGTACTTAATTGTACAAATAATAATATTTATAATTTTAATATGATTTTACACACAAATTGCGTTAATCTTCTGTGGCTGCTATATGGTTCTTTCTAAGAACATACATCTTTTCTTTAGGGTTACAAAAAATCTGTTATACCGTAAGAACCTTTTTAAAAAAAAATCACTACAATGTTGCATTCACAATAGTTTCTTTAAAAGACAAATTGATCTTAGGCCTGGGACATAGTCATTTTGTCCGTGCGGAGGCGCGCTGAGGCTCAGGGAAAGCGGTGCTTTCCCTGGCCTTACACAGCGCGCCATCCGTGGGCATGTCGGGGGCGGGTCTGGGGGCGGGCCAGTGATGTCACGGAGCTGGTTCGCCCTCATTGGGCGAACCGCTCACGTGAATGGCCCTGCGCTCCGGCGAGCGCCAAATCTGAAAACTTGGTGAGACACACGCTTCCGCAAGCATGCGCGAGCCCCTGCTAAAGCCGCTCTCATTGCGGCTGCAGGGGCTCAGTGCCGAGTGTGAGCGTGGCTCATCACGGCTCAGCCTTGCTCACACTACTATATCCCAGGCTTTATGTGAAACGCATACAGTACTGTCTGTGCATTCAAGGGAGATGTATACATACTTTGCATGCTTTATGTACTGTTAGTATTATACAGTTGAATGCATGTATGCATGTCATGACTTCTTGAACAGTTGTCAATACATGCATGTCAGCACACATTTAAAAGATTTTATTTTTTACTTACTTTTTAATCGATATACATCAAAACACCCTCCAACCCTAATGTTCACCCTTCATCATGCACATTCTAGAATAAAAGGTCCGCTCTTGTGCTGTTACGGACTCTTGGTGTCAGGTGCAGGATGGACCTCAGTGGCTGGAACTACAGGCAGAAGATGTAACGGGGTAACAGGCAGGGGTTCGAGGCATGTAGTGAAATAGTATAGTGGGGGTCACGGGCAGAGGTCAGAGGCTGGCAGCGATGAGAAAAGAACAGTACTGGGGCACGGAAACAGGACTGGGGCACGGGAACAGGACTGGGGCCCAAGAACTGGGATAGGATGCAGGAAGAGGGCTAGGACAAAATAACAGGGCTAGGACACAGTAACAGGGCTAGGACACAGTAAGTGCTGGGACGCAGAAACAGGATTGGGACACAGAAACAGAACTGAGACAATCCAAATACAGGCAAGGACCTTTAACCATGAACTATAACTCAAACGTAATACAGGTAATAGAGATCAGATCAGGGAAGAGGGCATGGCAGAAAAGGCCAATCCAAAAGAAACAGGAAAATGATAAAGACAGGGGGACAGAGAGAAGACATGTGCAGATAGGCTACTAATAGAACCAAGAGGAAACAGCAGAGGGAAATCCCAGTGTAGACAACAGCAGCAGCACACCCTGTGGACATGTAAGGGAACAGTGACCAGAGTGAGAGTTAAGTAAATACTGTATGTCAGGGACATGCACATTGTGTCCATTAAAACATTATTAGCTATATTAAATGTCTTGAAAACATTATCTTGACTTACAGTTACTATTATGTTTGTATGGTTGAAGGTGTACAGGGCAGGGGATAGTGCTCTAGTATATATAACCAATTAATCAGCATAGATTAGAGAACTCACAGCGTTAATGACACAGCAGGTGGTTTCACCTAAAAGTGTTGACTCAAACAGGGATGGTGTTGGTACAAATAAAGGAATAGCAAAGAAGTGCTAAGTACCATCAATTTAACATTCTATGCAGACTCACCCCATCCAAATAAACATCTCTCACCCCTGCTCTTTCCTATTTTATCCCAATAACCCAAACATATAACAAAAAATAACAATAGTGGGCACCAGCATAGTAGTTAAATAGATACAGGCTTGCTATTTAGAATTTCAATAGCATGTTGCAATTACTCTTGTCTAAGTATCTGATTAGTGGCTAACAGTAGTTAAATAAACCTGTTCTACTGTCCCTACAATAGATAGGCAGGAGATTGAAGAATAAGAGTAGACAATAGAAAATCAATGGTCCCTACTCAGGCTATCTACTGTGCAATATGGTGCATAGTATATTGTTATTAATTTCTTCTTTATCCCCCTCTCACTATAGGATGTGTGCTAGTCAGTGCTTGTGCTCAGGAGGGAGAGAGAATGCGACCGACAGCACTGGGTGTAGCCCTCTAGAGCACTGACTTCTACTGTATGCCAGGCTTGTGATGCTGACTAGTGACATCAGTGTATCAAACATTGACGTGCATTTCATGTCATAACACACTTCTTCAAGGTTGCATCAAGCTTTTAAGCAGGGGGAGCTAGATTTCCAGTGTTGGAAAAGAGCACGGTTACTCAACGTCAGAGATCCATTGTTTTTCGACGGACTATGAACGTTAAAAGAAATGACAGGGAAACACAAAACCGCCAAAAGAGAGCTGTTTCAATACCACAGCTGTGGCACGTTATCTTCTCCTATTGCTTTATAGGTTTGAGTTCCTCCATTTGTAGAGTATTTTACTGATGTTTGTGTCTTTTCAAGAGTATTATTGTTATTTAAGTCCACCTTGTGGTGAATTTTCTGTCATTTTAATCAACATCAGGTCTCTAAAATACACTCTTGTATGTTTATAATTTTAAGGAAAGAGGCTTACTACAGATATGTCTTAAAGAACATTCCTTATTTAAATTTTTTGGGATTTTGTGGATTTAGGGAAAAAGATTAAATTCATTTTTTGTATATTGTGTGCTACTAATAGAAATTGACAGGATATACTTGCTGTGTATTTTATTGTCAATATAACTGGATTCACATGGATATCCTTGTTATTCCCATTGAAGCAAATATGTTTAGCTATAGCGTTTTCATATCAGTTAACAATCCCAAAAAAAATTGGTTTTGCTTCTCTTCTAAAAAGTATTTAGAACTTCTTGGTGTCTCTGCCTCTATATGGAGCTTACCCTTGCCATGATATTGTATGGCTTTATATATCAAAATTAACATCTGATTTATTTTTCTTAACAGAATGGTACAGTGTGCTGATTGTAGGCTTCAGAAAGAGTGAACAATAACATTTAATTTTAAAGAAAAGTTGCACAATAAAAAAAAAAAAAGATTTAAAAAATCGAAACCTATTTGTTAAACTGGGGAAAAATTGTGGTACTTAAAAAAAAGCAAAAGAAAAAATATCAAAACCTGTTTGTTAAACTCTGGAAGGGAGGGGCCGGGGAGGGGCAGGGAGAAGGGGACGGTAGATTGTGTAAGGGCCCAAAGTATTCCTGGAGCTTGTTGTTGCAGCCATCTTGGTTCCTGGCAAACTTATTCCTGGAGTCAGTAATTGGTTGCACCTGTCCCATGGATTTCAATAGCAAACAGCTACCCTCTGCCCGAGCATGGTTTTCTGTTTCATGTGTTCCTGGAACCCATCTGTTCCTGTGCCCTGTTCCTGTGGATTTCATGTTGCCGACACCCAGCCTGTGACCCCGACCTGGCATCTCTGCCACCTGCCTTGACCACTGTCTGTAATCACGACCTTGATCCGTTGCCACCTGCCCCAACCCCAGCCTGTGACCCCAACTAGTCTATACTCAATTCAGGATTCTGTCTCACGGTTCAGGTCGTTGATTTCATATCCTACCTAAACCCTGCGGGCCCTTTCCTTTCTTGCGACGAGCCTCATTATAAAAAGGTGGCAATGGTTTAACAGAACAGTGACAAAAATATTCGCTGTGCAAACTGCAGCAAGTCATTCTGGTGGATTCCCACAGCACACAGTGATATTGGGTTTACAAGTCTAAGGCATCACTTGCAGAATGGGGTATGGTGTCAGACCCAACAGGAACAGAAGTTTAACTAACACAACTTCTGTTATTCAGGACATCAGCCCTAGCAGTGAGAGCTAAACTAGTTGATGGCTAGCACCACTGTCACTGTATGAGTTGAGCACCATGGACCAAAGAAACCGGCTGATCAAAAGCAGATTCAAATCTGCAAAAAAAACTTGCCCATCTCTATAGAGTATGTATGTGTAGCGATGAACAAAAATTACAGGAAAATACTGTTTTTAATTAATGCATCTATTTGCTCATTATCTTCCAGGTGGAACTTCACAAGAGACAGCAAGGGCAAGTTTTTGGAAGATTGGATTTAAAAAAAATCTTTATTATTTATGTATTTGTATAAATGAATAAATATTGTTATAAAACATTCACTGATGTGTACACTTTGTTTTGTGCTTTACTGTAATTTTTTTTCATAATTTACAGAGACTGTGTCTGGTGTCTTTCATTTTCTAGCATTGAAAGAGTGTATGGAGTAAAGAGGTGATCATGGCTGTCTTAAAAGTAACTGGTGTTTTTCATAGACAGTATTATACAGAACGTGCATGATTGTAGCAATAGCCTCAGAATTAATTGAATTTAGCTTACCTTCACACAAACATAACCTAACGTTAATTCAAAGAACTACGGAAACCGCAAAACATCACGGGGCAGCTGTGGCTGAGCTGCGGTCACAGGGCCACGACATTCAATGAAGTGCCACAACATTTCACTTTTTGACCTGCGGCCGAGAAAACAGTACAATTTGCTACACCTGTATACAGTATGATCCAAAGTGGCCGCCCAGGCCATTTTTGTCCAAAAATCCCTATTACGGTCAACGGGGATGTTCGCCCAAATTGGCCCAAACGCTCACTTCAGCAGATATAGAATTAGGCCCTAAATCACTGTTACTTGTCACAATGTTTGATAAAAAAAGAAGCACTGTATCCTGTGGAATTATGGAGTTAGGCGGGTTAGTGAAAATGTCTGAGACATGAAAATGTGCTCATAAGTGTTCTTTTCATTGCTTTTTTCGCTGTATGTGGAAGGTTTGTGTCACTTTATTTTTTTTTACTAACAATACTGTACCTTACTTGTGTACCTGGTTTGGAGCATTTGTGATGTGCCACCATCCAGGTTGCATGGCACATAAAATGTCATATTTATAAATTAAATAAGATTAACACTGAACACCTAGAAATATTTACAATATCCAAATGAAAAGAAAATAATTTCAATGTGTATTCTACAAGTTGATCTTGTAATGATCATTTTCCTGTGACATGGCACTGACAGTGCACGCAGCACTACACATAGGATTTTGCAGGCACAATCCTCCACCTACAGTTTACAATCTACTTTTGATGCCTGAGGCACAGGGAGACTGAGAGACTTGTAAAAGGAGAACTGAAACTGATATTAAAACCAAGTTAACCCACTTCAAAGGCATTGACATAACCACCAAGCAACTCATTCACCCGTAACATTAAAATTTACTGATGGCAATAGGAAATAAACACATTAAAACATAGAAAAATAAACTCAGAGAAATATTCAAACATATAGATGTAGTCGGCCCTACTGTCCCCAGGTGCTTTTTGGTGCTGTTTGGTGCTTTCATGCCAAACTTATAAATCTACTGTACTTTTTCACACCTTGAAGTTAAATATCCCTTGATATAATGGCTGATCTAAATTGGTCACACTTCAGTGTTTCAATCATAGGCCCTTCTGGAGAAAGCCGTAACATACTTTTGATCAGGGTGCTCCTGTATAGCTTTTTTTTCCAGCATGCTTTATACTAACTTCTTTCCATCTTGAAGAAGGAAGGATAGAGAGAAAACATCTGCAATCTAGAAAAATGAGAGCAGCATGTTATGTGGTAACTGTGAAAATGACTAGTTATGGATAGCAGGGCCAGGCTACTGAATCAGCAGCAACAACATATGTACTGTATGTATCTCATTCCAGTGTCCTGGGGATATAGTTATGAATAGAGGAGTGCCTTTGCATGTGATCTGATGAGTGCCCAGGGGGTAATGAGTACAAACATATGTGTGTCCTTGAGGTAAAGTTGTGAATGGATGCATTCTTTGTTGCTGTGGGTGTGAGCTTATTTATAAAGATATTTTCCAATATTTAACTTTCAGAAAAATCACTTTTAAATTGATGTTTAACTTTTCCTAACTATGTTAATTATTTTCAATAAACAATTACGAAGGTGCCAACTAAAGTTTGGTAATCATATATCTTACTTAATAGAATGTCTTTATCAATGAAGTTAATAGGAAAGTTAAATAAAGTGTACACTATGTCAGTGCTCTTCAACTAGTCCTCCAAAGGGGCCAGAAAAGAAAACATTGAGGAGTAAAAGGGCCACAAGCTTATTGTAATGTCATTTTAGATATATTTAAAGACTTAAAAATATTTAAACATAAAAATGTTAGATTATTTTTGGTGTTTGTAACAACTCTATAATATATATCTCTACATCTATCTATCTATCTATCTATCTATCTATCTATCTATCTATCTATCTATCTATCTATCTATCTATCTATCTATCTATCTATCTATCTATCTATCTATCTATCTATCTATCTATCTGTAAGGGTGTGTTAGGTACTTTATGTGTGCGCGCGGAGGGAGTGCGGCAGGTTCCGCGACGGCACGATAGTACAGGGTGCCGCCATGTTATTGCGCAATGTTGCAGAGGGCACTAACAGAGTGGAGAGGTCGCGCATGCGCGATGGAAGCGCGCGAACGCCAGGCCAATAAGGGAAAGGCTCTATTAATGGACTACAACTTCCAGGAGCTCTGGATCAGTCACCTGACGCTAGGAGCCAATGATAAAGCTGGGATTAGAAGGAAGAGGAAGTGGAGAGGGAGACCACGCTAGGGAGGAGAGGAGGACAGAGCCGGAGGAGGTAGTGTGAGTGCAGGGGGTCAGTGACCCGCCTGCATAGGTCAGCTATTCCCCTCAGGCCCATAGGAGAATTCCCTGAGTCACAGTAGGCTGCGGTACTGCAGGGACGCCCGATAGCGGAAGGAATTGTCACTTTAGTGAGGGACAACACACCGAGTTGTGGCCGGTCGCCGTCATCTGGGATCAGATGGCGGGACACAGCGACATCGGGAGGACAAGGAGCGGAGGCACGGATCCTTTGTGAAGAAGGAACTAAAGGAAGGAATTAAATAGTGAAATATAAAGGTATTATGCTGAATATATATATATATATATATATATATATATATATATATACAGTATATATATATATATATATATATATATATATATATATAGCAGAAAATAGCCGTGTTAGTCCAGTTGCGATAGTGCAGAATAAATGAGTTCTTCAGTATTAGGTGATACCTTTTTTATTGGACTAACAGTTTATGTCATAGGACAAGCTTTCGAGAGTTCTCCTCTCTTCTTCAGGTCAGCAGACCTGAAGAAGAGAGGAGAACTCTCGAAAGCTTGTCCTATGACATAAATTGTTAGTTCAATAAAAAAGGTTTCACCTAATACTGAGGAACATATATATATATATATATATATATATACAGTGTTCGACAAATCACCCAAAAATCTACTCGCCCAACCAAAAAAATCTACTTGCCACCTAGTCCCGCCCCCAACTCCACCCCCAGTCCGGCCCCCAACCCCGCTTTAAAATAAAATATATAAATAAAATACATTTAATAAATTCCTAGTCAGAACATTCGTTTTTGACATAAATGTATTTATTGTATTACATTATACTACAATTAGTCCTTGTTACGTGTGTGTGTGTGTGTGTGTGTGTGGATCTAGAAATAAAAGCCAGGTGTGAATGACTAGTTTCCTGAACCCCTTAACCAGTGTCTGGACGTCCCCGCTTCACAATATCTAAAGCAGCAATCCCGCCTGGATCTTACCTAATCCACAGTCCTCAATGTCCAGGTACCCTCATTCCCGCAATGTTATACATTGGAGGGGATGTGTTCCCTACCTGTCTTCTGGGTTAGGGGGGGTTCCGATGTCTTCTGTGTGAAGCTTGAGTCAGATCTGGAAGAAAGCAGTATAGGTTATTTTGGTGTAGTATAGGGCAGTTAAGTTTTATAGGGTAAAAAAGAGATCCAGATCCAGAGTGTGAGAGAGTGTGGGGGACAGAGAGAGAGAGAGAGAGAGTGTGTGGGGGAGAGAGAGTGTGGGGAGAGAGAGAGAGAGAGAGTGTGGGAGAGAGAGAGAGTGGGGGAGAGAGAGAGAGTGTGGGGGAGAGAGAGAGTGTGGGGAGAGAGAGAGAGAGTGTGGGGGAGAGAGAGAGAGAGTGTGTGGGGGAGAGAGAGAGAGTGTGGGGGGGGAGAGAGAGAGAGTGTGGGGGAGAGAGAGAGAGTGTGGGGGAGAGAGAGAGAGTGTGGGGGGGAGAGAAAGAGAGTGTGGGGGGAGAGAGAGAGAGTGTGGGGGGGAGAGAGAGAGTGTGGGGGGAGAGAGAGAGAGAGTGTGGGGGGGGAGAGAGAGAGTGTGGGGGAGAGAGAGAGAGAGTGGGGGGGGAAGAGAGAGAGAGTGTGGGGGGGAGAGAGAGAGAGTGTGGGGGGAGAGAGAGTGTGGGGGAGAGAGAGAGAGAGAGTGTGGGGGAGCGAGAGAGAGTGTGGGGGAGTGAGAGAGAATGTGGGGGGGAAAGAGAGAGAGAGAGTGTGGGGGAGAGAGAGAGAGTGTGGGGGAGAGGGAGAGAGAGTGTTGGGGAGAGAGAGAGAGAGAGAGAGAGAGAGAGTGGGGGGGAGAGAGAGAGTGTGGGGGAGAGAGAGAGAGTTTGGGGGGGAGAGAGAGAGAGTGTGGGGGGGGAGAGAGAGAGAGTGTGGAGGGGAGAGAGAGAGTGTGGGGGAGAGAGAGAGAGTGTGGGGGAGAGAGAGAGAGTGTGGGGGGGAGAGAGAGTGTGGGGAGAGAGAGAATGTGGGGGGAGAGAGAGTTTGGGGGGGGGAGAGTGTGTGTGGGGGAGAGAGAGTGTGGGGGGGAGAGAGAGTGTGGGGGGAGAAAGAGAGTGGGGGGGAGAGAGTGTGGGGGGGAGAGAGAGAATGGGGGGAGAGAGAGAGTGGAGGGAGGGAGAGGGGGGGAGAGAGAGAGAGTGTGGTGGGGAGAGAGAGAGTGTGGGGGGAGAGAGAGTGGAGAGACACAGAGGGGGGAGACACAGAGGGGAGAAACGGTGGGTGACACACAGAGGGTGGGTGATACACAGAGAGAGAGAGGGTGGGTGACTGACTGGCTGGGTGACTGATTGAGGCAGGGGTGACTGACTGGGGCGGGAGTGACTGACTGGGGGGGTGACTGACTGGCTGACTGACTGGTGCGGGGGTGACTGACTGGCTGGGTGACTAACTGGGGCAGGGGGTACTGGGTGACTGACTGACGGCAGGGGTGACTGACTGACGGCGGGGGGTGACTGACTGGGGGAGGGGTGACTGACTGGGGGTGGGGTGACTGACTGGGGGTGGGGTGACTGACGGGGTGGGGTGACTGACTGGGGTGACTGGGTGGGGTGACGGGGTGACTGGGTGGTGTGACGGGGTGACTGACTGGGGTGGGGTGACTGACTGGGGTGGGGTGACTGACTGGGTGGGGTGACGGGGTAACTGACTGGGGTGACGGGGTGACTGGGTTCAGTGATGGGGTGACTGGGTGGGGTGACGGGATGACTGGATGGGGTGACTGGGTGACTGAGTGGGGTGGCGATTGGGGGGTGGGGTGGCAGGGTGATTGGGGGGTGGGGTGATGTGACACTTCTGGTATCCTACCCACACACACTCCCACACACACCCATGCACACACACACTCTCCCATGCATGCACACACCCATGCACACAAGAGGAAAGGCCGCGCAACCGAGCACCACCACCACTACACCGCTCGCCCCCCCCCCCCCCCCCCCCCGCGACCATCTCCCGCCCTGCGCGGACAGCCACGGGACAGTGGAGAAGCGGAGACAAAGTAGGTAAGGGGGGAACACCCCCGCTACCATCTCCAGCCCCGCGCGGGGATCAGGGGAAGCGGGACGTGGCGCGGGAAGCCGGGGGAAGCGGGGAACACCCCCACTACCATCACCCACCCCCCAAGGGTATCGGGGGAAGCCGGGGTAAGCGGGGAACACCCCCACTACCATCACCCACCCCCCAAGGGTATCGTAGGGAACACCCCCACTACCATCACCCGCCCCCCAAGGGTATCGCGGGGAACACCCCCACTACCATCACCCACCCCCCAAGGGTATCGCGGGGAACACCCCCACTACCTTCACCCACCCCGCGCGGGTATCGCGGGAAGCCGGGGTAAGCGGGGAACACCCACTACCATCACCCGGGGATCGGGGGAAGCGGGAAGTGGTGCGGGAAGCCAGGGAGGGAGAAGGGGGAGGACACCTCCGCCCCGTGTGGGAAGCCGGGGTAAGCGGGGGCCGGGGAGAGAAGGGGGAACACCCACGCTACCATATCCAGCCACGCACGGGTATCGGGGGTGGGGGGGAGTAAGGGGGAAACTGCAGGAGGCAGGAAAGGAGCAGAGGGGATGGAGGATTGGAGAGTACTTACTCTCGTACTCTCCAACAGATTTCCGGCCAGAAAAAATGGCCGTTCGTTGGGGCCGGCTCATATTGAGCCTGGCCGCGCGCCCACAAAGCCTGGGAGCGCGCGCCAATCAGCAGTCAGGTAGGGGGAGTTTTTTTTTTTGTTTCAGGCAGGGCGAGCGGGAAAATTTCAGCGCGAGCAGGGAAATTTAAAAAAACAAACACGTGTGCTGCTTGGTGGGCCAATATTTACTCGCCCGGGGTTAAATCCACACGCCCCGGGTGTGTAAATGTATAGGATTGTCGAACACTGTATATATATACATATCATGCTATCTAATTTCACAATAAATACTCTTATGATCTATCGCTTTCTATCTGCTATTTTACTACAATACAGATGTAGCCAGACTTACTGTTCCCGGCACTATGGACAAACAACCAAAAGTCTGCAGTGCTAGGGACAGTGTCAATTGTGGCCAAGGAGGATTATGTTTCTTAATGGGAACCCCGCAAAGTTAATCCACCGCTTGATCACACTTGCCCCCATACTTCATCTCCTGTGGCACTGTCCAACCACCTTGATGACGTAGATGACCAAATATGGTTCTACAGTATTCCCCCTCATGATATAAATACCCATTTACATCATCAAGGGGGTTGGACAGTGTCAGATAGTTTGTAGCAGAGCTTTAAGAGAGAGAGTAGTGGAAACCCCATACCTCCATCAGTTCGCTTATCAAAGGATTTGGAAAGGAGCAAACGGAGAGGGGGTATGGGGGTTATTGCACTTAAGTCAGTGAAGGATGAATGCTGTGGGGGTCCTATTAAAAAGCATGGATGCCTAGGTGCTCCTACTACTCACTGCTGGTCGTCTCGCCACCGGTCACCTAGCCGCCATCAACTGCTCCGACTGCATTTCTGAGCACGGTCACCACTTCGACTGCATTTGTGATGACATCATACTACATTTTGTTAACCAAGGTCTAAATAAATGGTCTCATAAAAAAAGAGTGGGAATAGATGGTAAAGCAACCAACCTTATTGCTTGATGGATCATGTGAGGTCATTACAAGAGAAAAAAGAAGAAGTAAAGAAGATGGAAAGAAAGAAAAACTTACAAAATAAGACTCTTCAATCAACAGACGATCGAGGGCTTCATGGCAAATTCAGTATATGACTTTGGAGACCAAGGATACCTGCGGATTACAGTTAGTCCATTAGACCTGGATTATTTGTTTATGGTTTTGGATGTTTTGTTTATGGTTGAACTAGGATTATTAGCTGTTTTTTTGGGGGTGCAATAGATCCTTTTATTTTGTATGTTTTTTTTAATGGTTGGGCATCACCACTTTATTGATTTTTTACTGTGGGACTGCAGCCCTGAAGATTAGGACGGCCTACATCCCGGGTGGGGTAAGTAACCAATTTGTTTTACAGGTCACCATTGATTGCCAATGTGGCTATTTAGGTCCCCATTGAGAAGGCATATGAAGCCACAGGGATAATCAATGGGTTTATGTTTACATTTTTTTTTTTTTTAAATAATAATGTTTTTTATTTTATACATATATATATTTTTTTCAATGGCCAAAAGCCCTATTTGCCACATTTGTCTCATAGGGCATTTGACCATTAATCAAGAAGGGGTTTAGGTTTCTTGGGGAGATGGGGGCATGGGGGTATTTAAGCCAGGGAGGGTGGTTAGGCCCCCTAGGTGGTGGTTGTAGGGGTTAATCCATTGCATGGTATAGCTTTCCTAGCCACTAATGTAGTTAAGGTTGGTAGGTAGTGTAGTTTATTTGTGTATTAACCTCTTTGATACCTGTGATCTACCTTGGTAGCTACTGGCATCAAAGGGGTTAATGTAATGTCCAACTTAGGGTTCTGTAATCATTTATATTACAGAACCTTATGGTAGAAATATTAGTAATGTGATCGCAATGCGGGAGATAAACAATATAGATGATTTAATTAAAAAAATTGTGTAAATAAGAAGTTTTATATTTTTGGGGCTGGGTGCAATATTTACTCAGTTTTAACAGAGTTTGATGACTCCTGGCCAATGTGTATATAACCAGATGTTTCTAGGATTTACGTGAATGTAATAAAACATTGACGTAGAGTCATCAAACTCCGCCAAAACAGAGTTGATATTGCACCTGGTGAAAATAAAATAATTGATGGTTTTGCGGCAATTTTCTGACTGAAGTCATCAACATTGCAATCAAATTTGATCATTATGATATTTTAAGGTTACTCATGATGATGTAATTAACTCCCCCGAAAGAAATTAGATAGTTACGCCATTACGAAATAATGGGGGGAACAATCATACATTTTTTCCATAGAGTAATATAAATTATTCCAAACCCTTTAGCAGAAAATACATTAACCCCCTTGGTGCATGTGGCTACCAATGTATACCACAGACACCAAAGGGGTTAGTATTTAACTAAAACTACACTACCCAGCCCCCTTAGCTACCGAAGTGGCTAGTAAGGCATTACTAGCCAATCGTTAAGGCAAACAAGGGGATAACCCCTACCACCATCTCCTCTGGGGGTTAACCACCCTCACTGGGGCAACTACCTCAAACACCCACTCCCCCTACCCAACAAACAATACAACCTACTCTATAGTAATGGCAAATAGCTCTATTAGTCAAATGTGGCTAATTGGGATTTTGGTTACTAAATACACAATACATAAATACATTTAAAAAAATACATACACTATCATTAAAAGTATTATATATATATAAACATTATTAGAAATATAATTTTAAACATTAGCCCATTTTGTCAGTGTAGCTACCTACGCCCTATGAATTTGCTGTATTTACAAAGTTTATTCCATTTCTTACATCTTTATCAGTAGCTTTAAACAAAACGTATTTCTTTAGCGGTACGAAGTTGATGACTTGCACCTAAAAATAACGCATTTCTTGAGGGTAATAATATTGCATTTTGTATCTATCGCACTTTGATGACTCTAGGCCTTAAACTGTATCTCAAAACCTGGCAAATTACCTTCATCCTCTGTGACTATTCTCAAAATGATTGGACATCTAACTTTTGGTGCAGACTTTCTTTTAAATATTCAAAAACTTTTAGAAAGCATACTGTGACACATTCATACGGATGCAGCGGCCGTTATTCGTTATTATCATGGCGCCGATTTTGATTTCTTTGCTGTTCCCCATGCAGCATGAACGCGGTCAATCACCCCAGGAACCCGCGCTTATCGCGTATGTTTTGTTTGAATTTCATGGATTCTGTTTCTTCGTTTGTAATAAAATGGATGAATTGTAATGTGTACAGTACTGTGCTACTGTGCTACTGTGTCAATTTCATGTTTTTAAAAGCCAGAACACTAAAATTCATTTTTCTGCACTCGCCGCGCTCGCATCTTAGTGCGGGAAGGCTGGAATTCATCCCGCGGTTTCAAATCGGGATTCCATGTACATGACGCGTGAAGTGTTCGAATAACGGCC
This sequence comes from Ascaphus truei, assembly GCF_040206685.1. NCBI lineage: Eukaryota > Metazoa > Chordata > Amphibia > Anura > Ascaphidae > Ascaphus > Ascaphus truei. The sequence goes on along the minus strand of NC_134486.1, from coordinate 51,541,485 downwards.
GCTGCATCAATACATCTCTACTTTTAATTAATACAGTTCTCAAACAAAAAACTAAAGAGATTACGTTACTGACTAAAGAAATTGAGCAACTACAGATGAAATTGAAAGCTTTTGAGGATATGGAGCATTTCGACAATAATGACCAGATCCTATCAAAAAACTTGGAACACATAGAGAAGGAAATTATCCTTAAAAAACAAACAAAATTTGAACGTGACAAACAAGACTATATTAGAAAACAAGTGTATGTATGGCAGAGAAGACAAGTGACAAACTCCAATAGGGGTAGATCAGATAGATCTTTTTCCAGCTCCAAGCAAAAAGAGAAATCCACAGTGAATCCTAAAAAATCTATTTTGAAACATAAAGCTGCTGAGGTGTCCAGTTTTGAGTCTGATGCTTCTGATGGTGATAGTCGGAATATCTCGGTTGCCTTTGATGAGATCACGGACACCTGGAGATCAAGTAGCCGCAACAGGGATGATAATAGAGATCGTCCTACTCCAAGTACATCTGGACAGTCAGTCAATTGGCATCATATCCAGAAAGAATCGGAGCCAAAAAACTGGTCTGAAAGAGGACGAGGAGATCAAGGAAGAAACGGGGTGCGAGGAGCAACAAAACGCAAGAAATATTCATAGATTCATCTGCAGATAATGTTATTAACATTTCAGACAAGACTCTAACCACCAGCCAATTATCTCTTTTGAATAAAGGTCTGAACTTTGCACCATTGAATAATTTCAACCTCTTCAATACAACCATTGACTTACAATGTTTTATACGGAAATTATGCCTCAAAAAATTATTTTCCTCTAGGTCAGGTGGAGAGCCGTCCTAAGAGATGACATTATCCTCCTCTCTAACCGATGAGAGCTTGCCCCTTGATCCCTCGCATTCTTTTTCTACCTTTAGGGAACAAAGTGTGATATCTGATATGGAGGGATTGCTACTTGAACAACATGATGATGCACAATGTAATGATATAACTATGTCTAACTTTTTTATCCATCAACATACAGACTTTAGGAAAAAATCAACGTTCATTCCCTACTCATCTAAGGGCCCCTTCATCTCCACTTTTGAGAGACTAGTTGAACAGGATCTAAAACAGCTGTCTGAGAGTTGCTCTTCCATCCGCTTCCCCCACGATAACTTGACTTATGAAGAAAGAGCTGAACTAACCATTCTGCAGAACGATCATTCTATAGTTATTAAAAATGCGGATAAGGGGGGAGCGGTGGTGGTGCAATCATCATCCAGCTATCAATTAGAAGCACTCAGACAACTAAATGATGCTAGTTCTTATAAAAAGTTAGGGTACGACCCCACAGTGAGCTTTTTGAAAGAGTTAAGAGATTTATTAGATCTGGGGATGATGCTGTGTGTTCTCAACAAGAAAGAGTTTGATTTCTTGTTGTGTCCACATCCCATCGTCCCAGTGTTCCACCATCTCCCAAAGATCCATAAGTCACTAACCTGCCCTCCTGGTAGGCCCATAGTGGCTAGCATTGGATCTTTGGGAGATGGTGTATCACGCTATATTGATGGTTTCCTTCAACCTCTGGTTCACTCATTGCCTTCCTTTTTGAGGGACTCAAATCAACTTTTGATGGATCTACAGGAGGTCCAATGGAAAACCTCCTATAGTTGGGCCACTATCGACGTCATGTCGCTCTATAGTATCATACAACACAATCAAGGGATTTCTGCTATTCAACATTATCTTCATCTATCCAAATTACCGGTTTCACTTTGCACATTTTTGATTGAAAGTATAACATTTTTATTAACACACAATTATTTCACTTTTGACTCACAATTTTATTTACAACTAAAGGGCAGTGCTATGGGGACTTCATTTGCACCATCTTATGCTAATTTGTTTATGGGCTTCTGGGAATCTATTTTTATTTTTAGTGATCATAAGCCTTTTAGAGAGCACATTATTTTCTACAGGCGTTATATTGATGACCTGTTTTTCATTTGGGATGGTGATTTTCTTTCTTTTGAAACTTTCTTTAACACTCTTAATATTAATCAGTATAATCTCACATTTACTTATGATTTTGATATTCAACACATTGCTTATTTGGACATAATGTTGTATATAGATGTCAACAAAATCATTCAAACGGACGTCCATAGGAAACCTAATTCGCGTAATGCGTTCTTGATGGCTAGCAGTAATCATTCCAGGCCCCTCAAAAAGGGGATTTTGAAGGGGCAATTTTTAAGACTTAGAAGACTCTGCTCCACAGAGGAATCCTTTGATATTCAGGCTGAGGATTTGGTCCATAGATTTCTAAAAAGAGGCTATAATAAGGTTCATATTGTGGAATCTCTTGATGCAGTTAAAACTCTTGAACGTGCTGATCTCTTTATTGGTAAAAAGAATTACAATATACCAAAGGGCTTCTATAGATGTGCTCACTGTGTTGTCTGCCAATATGCCATTCCATTGAAAAGTATCCAAACATCTAAACCTAAAAGGAATATAAAAGTGTCCACATTTATCAATTGTAATTCGAATTTTATTGTGTACATATTGAATTGTGGTTGTGGCAGGCACTACATTGGACGCACCATTAGACCCTTGAAAGCTAGGATAATGGAGCATGGTAGAGACATAAAAAATCGTACTATTACACATCCAGTGTCACGTCATTTTGCCCATTGTTCTCAGGGGGGTATCCAGAACTTCTCCTTTTCGGCTATTGAGCATGTTCCTCCACCCATTCGGGGTGGTGACAGACTGAACATGCTCAATAGACGAGAGATGTTCTGGATCTTCAGCATGGATTCCCTATACCCGAACGGGATTAATCAAGATTGGGAATTAATCCACTTTTTATAAAATTATTTCATTTCTAAGATCAGTCTTAATTTAAGATATAATGTCCTAACATTTATATTTATATTCATGCTAAATGTGAATTAATATGTGATTTTTCTATTCTTCCACCCTTTAGGGGTTATTTAGTTTGCTATATTATTAGTATTTAAGTATTATATTTTACACATTCTTATTATATATCATTTTTGAATCTATTCTATACATTCACATATTTTGATTCTAGATGTGTTTAGAAAATTCACCAGCTTTGATATATTTTTTATACTTATTATATGGTTTATTATTATTTTTTAGTTAATCTTACATATATACAGTAGTCTTATTCTTTGCACTATTTCATATATATACATATGTATTTCTTTAAAAATTATGGTTATTATTATTTTTAGTTCTAGTATAAGATTATTTATTTCTTATGGGTTATGGGTATGGGTTATGGGTTCATGGTTGGGTATAACTATATATGTCCCCATCTATCAATTAAGAGTTTAATATAGTTAGATTATGTTTTTATTCTTGATTTCTTTTTTTGTATAGTATATTGTTTTCTTCTTCATCTATTGCTTTGATTATTATATTCTAATCTTTTGTTATCTTGCTTTGTTTTTGCTTTTTATATTGATTTACTATTGAGTTGTGTATTTGTATTGTACTTCCGCCTTTGCCTTTTCAAAACGAAGGTATTTCTACCCTATGAGGCCACCGTAGTTCTTACAGGGACTCAGTTTCAGTCAGATTCTTTCTGACTGATTTTTGGCGCGAAATTACTTCCGCATTGACTGGCATATAAAGTGGATTAGCATGGACATAGGTTACTCTTTGATAAAGCGCTATTTAGCGCGAAATGCATTAGAGGACCCTTTTTATGTAGCTTTTGCTACCATGCATCTCTATTAAAGCATTTTTAATTTTCACTACTCAGCCTCCAGCCCTACTTTTTTCAGCAGTGCTCTATCTTCTCTCCACGCATATTAATACAGTACTATATTATATATGGTTACTGCATAAATTACTTTGATTATTTCCACCACAATTACCCTCGTCGTTGTGTGTTGTTGGTGTGTTTTCTATCAAATACAAGTTAGTGAAAAAGAGTGTAATGCCTTAAAATCTTTGTAAACGAAATGGGATATATATGTATATATATATATATATATATATTAACTGCAATGTGGCCAAGTTTCAGTTAGATGAGAGTTGTTGAAAATGTGAATGATTAATATTATATTGCATATAAACCAGAGCTACTCAAATAGCAAACTCAAGGTCCAGATGCCAATGTCAAGTTTGGCTGGACTCCAAAGAATGTTTTAGTTTCATTTAATCTTCCTGTTCTATGCTAAAGCTTCTGAAGGAGGGAGTGGGGCAGCTTTAAATCTGTTGAATTAAATTCAACTTATTTTTTCATTCAATTTGTTCACAGTCCTCAAAAAGTTTTGTCAAAGTTTATTTTTGATAAACCAATTCTTAGCCATAGAAACTAATTGATAAAGCTTTATTTCCTACATTTAAATTAGGATCTCAAGATTATTTTATGAACTTTAAACAACTGAATTACTGTGAGCAAAAAACTAGTTTTCAATTAAAAACATTGGCTAGCAAAAAAATGTCAAAGCTTCTCTAAGTATTGTATTTAATACTGAAACGTAAAACGTACTGTCTTCTAGGGAAAATTACAGTCAATTTGTAAATAGTAGTGTAGCCCCGGTAAGGAATGGGGCCTATATATCTTTCTCCTGCTGGTGTAAGTCCTGCTAAGGGCAGGTCGCCAGTAGTTATCATGGGTTTTCCCCCCGCTTCAAGCCCTGCCTTGAGTGATGGAGGCAGGCCCCTGACTCTGTGTGCAGGCCTGAGACAGAGGGGAGGGCCTGATGACATCATGAGGGGTGGGGCTGTCTAAACTTAGTCCTGCCTGTTCCTGTAGGTGACAGTTGTTCTGTCCTGGGAGCAGAGAGAGCGAGGAGTGAAGTTTTGGTCTGGGTTGGAGTAAGACCTACACTGGCGACACACTTTATTCAAGCTCGGCTAGTCCCACGAATTCGGGTATACTCGGGTGTATTGAGGATTGTGACTGTTTTCTGCTCGAGTGCATTGCGTTATTTTCCAGGCAGGGATTGAAGCATTTTATTCCCGCTGGCTGCAATACTGCACAGTATATATATATATACTGCATTACAATTCATGAATTTATGCCATCTGGTAGACACGCGAAGCATTGCAGCCTATTAAATCCTAATCATTATCATTTAACAGATCAGCCGCCCGTCAGCCAGGCATGAACAATGGCTGGGAAGGCAAACGCAACGGGGCTTGTCAGAGGTGAGGAGCGGCGCATTCCAGGTATCTGCCAGGTACATACTGGGTATTTGCTCGAATAAAGTGTGTCGCAGCAGTAGTAGTTGTTCTGTCCTGGGAGCAGAGAGTGCTGGAGTGTCTGACCTGAGAGGATTATGCTTGGAGGAGGAACTCAGGCCCAGTCTGAGTAGGGCGGATAGAACTAGAGGTGGTGGACCAATGCCCCTCACCCTACTCAGGGGGTGAGGGGGGAGATCTAGCCTCACCCAGAAGGTATACCCTTGGGGTGAGTGCAAGGGGTATTGAAGCCCCAGTCAGCCCACCCTGCAGGGGTACAGCCTGGAGGAGAGGAGAGGAGGAAAAGACCTGTATACATTTGGAAGCCTGCTGCGTATGAACTGCGGTGTATGATCTGCTGTGTGCTGCTACAGAATCAATAAAGAGACATTGCTGCTTTTACAAAGACTGTGTGTGAGATTGGGATCTTTCGCCCAGGGCTTCTCTGGGAGGGTCCCACCTTATTCTTTAAGGCTCGCCAGAGATGGAGGCATTGCACCAAGACTGCTAAGAAGATGGAGGCATATACCCCAGAAGCCTGTCCCTGTTATCCCCTATACCACCGCGGGAGACTCAGGCCCTCCTGTTCCTCACAGGTATGCACCACCAATATGCATGTAGCCAGCCCTCACTACACCCTAGAGGTCCAGTCTGCGACCGGGGGGGAAGTGGGGAACATGGGTTACAGTAGTATAATACTCTACATAACCAGGATGAATGACAGAAATACAGTAAATAGTATGGCATTAGCCTTGTCTTGCCTATGTATAGAATGGCCAATATACTTCTTGTTTTCTTCTTTCTTTTCTTCTCACAAATATTGCTTGTAGCTCTTCTTCCTGTTAAATCAGATGTACCAGGCCTAATATAAGGCCTGTGATGTCACATTTGACAGTCACATGGTACAGATGTACCATGTGATAAGCCATCAATTTGGTTAAGAATGATCTCTCAACCAACATTGATGACATCATATGGCACATTAAGCAACAGGATTGGTTGATGTACTATGGGATGCTGTCACTTTTTTGAGTGCTGTGACCTCACACTAAAGGGGAGGAATCTCATTCCTTTTTTAGAATCATATTCCCTCCCGTTAAGGGGATATCACAGTACCCAAAAAAGGGAAGGCATCAGATGGTACATCAACCAATTCTATTGGTTGATGTACCATGTGATGTCATCAATGTAGGTTGAGAGGTCATTGTCAACCAAATTGATGACTGATCTCCTGATACATCCACCAATTAGTGGATGAACCACGTGACAGTAAAATATGACGTCACTTTTCAATTTAAAAGAAGTGGATGACAAGTCAACATCTGCGAAAAGAAGAAAAGAAAGAGGATAAGAAAAAGAAAGAAGAAACACTCACCATAGACAGCTCTTCTATCAACGGAAAACCCATCAGCCTTCATCCAGGATGGATCAAGATTGGAAGAAGAACATTGGGACTGGATCAATTTTTACAGTTTTTGGACTATTGCACATTACTGCGGGTGGGGACTCTTGTTGGGGGTAAGGGTGTGGGATGATGAGGGTAGTTGCCCGGGGATAGGTTGTTAGGCATCCTGGGGGAGGTGGGAGCAGGAAGGGTTAACCCCTTCATTACATTAATGGTTAGCCAAAAAGGTAATGAAGGGGGGTTATTAATGTTTTTTAATATTGTAAATTTTTTTATTACAGCTGGCCATTTATTGCCAATGTGGCTATTTAGGCTCCACATTGAAATGGCCTAGTTACAGTATACACAGTGATAATTAATGGTTTATGTGTAAAATTCATTTTGAATGTGATAATTATTAATTTTGTTAACGTGTACTGTATATGGTTTTTGTTAATGTCCCAAACCACTATTAGCTACATTTGGCTAATAGGGATCTTGGGCATTAGTCTAGAGAGGGGGTGGTATGTTTGTTGTGAGATTGTGGTAGTAGTCCTGCGGAAGGTTGTTAGACATCCCGAGGGGTGGAGGTAGGGATAATCCCTTCATTACCTTTGTGGGTAGTAATGCATTGCATTTCATGGCAATGCTTTACTACCCACTAAGGTGGGCAAGGGAATTATGTATTTTTAAAAATGTTTTAACCCCTCTGATGCCTGTGATATACTGTACAGTACCTTGGTAACCACAGCCATGAAGTGGGTTAAAGTTATTACTATCATAGGCTTCTGTAACAATAGATATTAATGAAACCTAGGATATAAATATGATTGTGATGTGTTTATTCATTAATCGCTGTGTTAATTTCTGCATCATGATTTTGGCTGAATATCGCACCCAGTAAATTGTTACTGCAATGTTGATGAATACCAACTTAACATTGTGGTAATAATTCTACTAATTTTTTGTTTTTACCGGGTGCGATATTAACTCCCCTTTAATGGAGTTTTCTGTATTTCGGCCTTGGTGCCCTTGTTACAGGGGTACATAGTTACATATTAGAGGAGGTTGAAAAAAAACATACTGTATGTCCATCAAGTTCAACCTATGCTAAAAGTAGACAATAACTCCTATATTTGTATTTACAGTATTTTAATATATTATTTCTCACGATGGACGTTACAAGTCTGTATACCATTATCGCCCATACTGAAGGACTTATGGCAGTCAAGAGGTCATTGATCAAGTCTTTAATACATACTGGCCCTGTGATTGAATTGTTTTTAGACATCATGTCCCTGGTAGTTACCTGTAATTATTTAAAATTTGAAACTAACTATTATCTACAATCGACAGGTACAGCAATGGTGTCCAACATGGTCCCATATTTCTTTATGGGTATGTATTGCCTTATACTGTACATACCCATAAAGAGGTTCACGAAATATGGGACCTAATTAGACCCCATTGCCGTACCTGTCAATTGTAGATAATATCATTTCGGCACATAAATATCATGGTAATATGCGCAATTATTGCAAGTATATTGATGACCTGTTTCTTTTATGGTCAGGATCTGAAGGTGAACTAACTGACTAAGTAAGTAGACTTATGATCCTTCTGAATAGACCGATACATTTTACATTAAATTTCCATAAACAGAGAATGAACTTTTTCGATGTCCTTGTGACTGTGATGATCCAAGACTGACTACAGTACTCGTGTATATACCAAACCTACAGATATCAATAGAAAGTAGGCAAAAAAGGCGTGTACAGCGAGCCGATACAGATAGCTGGACAAAAATCTGTTTAAAAGAAGTTTATTGAATAGAAGACAAAAAACACATTACTCAAAAAAAATCCTCTGACACGTTTCATACTCCCATGGTACTTTATCAAACGATTCGATATAGTACCATTGCGGTATGAAATGCATAAGAGGATTTTTTGGAGTGATGTGTTTTTTGTCTTCAATTCAATAAACTTCTTTTAAACAGATTTTTGTCCAGCTATCTGTACCGGCTCACAGTGCATGCCTTTTTTGGCAACTTTTTAATACTTACCCTGGGCTGGAGAATGCGTCCATCAGGAAAGTTTTTTTCATTAATACCACGGATAGAGAAGGACAGCTCGTAAAAGCTATGAGTTATTCTATTTTATTTACACAATGCCTACTGTGACAGGAGGATATTTGGGGGATTGTGAGGGTTGGCTAGATCGGCATCGCGGGGCTCACCTACAGCAGGTCCTTCAGAGCTGCTTGTTCCCTTCTCCTCTCCCCCTACCTGTGCTATTCGTCCACTATATAGAAGCGGTTCGCAGTTCAAGTCTTCATTTGGAATATTCATACAGCTCTTGGATTGATATAGAATTGGTGCACTTGGATTACTTATAGCAATGTTGCTTTTTCTCTACCTTTGATCTTGAGCACCGGTTTTGGGGATCATCTCACACTACTACTACAAGTAGGAATAGTTTGTTTCACCCTACTAGAAATCACGCTATGCCACTTAAAAATGGATTACAGTACCTTGCACACAGCTGTTAAGGGTTATCAGGATAATGATCAGGGAACATTTACTAGATCTTAGATCATACATATAGCCGATATCTTTCTTAAAAGTATATCTACATGTCTAAACACTATTCTTGGTTGTTCTTCCGCCACATAATTATCTCTACCTCTTTCTATTTAAGTGGTTCACACTGTTCCAGAAAGGAAAAGGTATTCTGCATACCTGGTTACATACTTTAGATAAGAGGTGGGCAACCCTGTTGCCAATCGCCACAAGTGGCAAATTTGCCATGAAAGTTTGGAGAATTTGAGTTTGCCAGCTCTCACAGTAAAATAAACTTTTCCTGATGGCGTGTGCTGGTTTCTGCTTTCTGAATGAGTCAACGAAGTGAACCAGCAGCAGGTGATAGTGCTGAGGTGAGTGAAGCAGCAGCAAGTGATAGTGCTGAGGTGAATGACGCAGCAGCAGGTGATAGTGCTGAGGTGAATGACGCAGCAGCAGGTGATAGTGCTGAGGTGAATGACGCAGCAGCAGGTGATAGTGCTGAGGTGAATGACGCAGCAGCAGGTGATAGTGCTGAGGTGAATGACGCAGCAGCAGGTGATAGTGCTGAGGTGAATGACACAGCAGCAGGTGATAGTGCTGAGGTGAGGGAACTAGCAGCAGGTGATAGTGCTTTGGTGAGTGAAGCAGACGAACAGTGTGTGCTGTTTTAAATGTTCGATTGAGCAACCTAATTTCTCAATTTTTACATGTTGAGGCGATTTTCATTTCTCATTCGCCACACCTGTGGCTACATTGAAAAATAGGTTGCCCACCTCTGCTTTAGATGAATATAAACAATAATATATCAACCAAAGAACACACAACTAGGCAACACTGCATGAAAGGAATGCTAAATAACAGAAATGGTAAATACAGTGTGCTAATCATGAGATTCTGAAACACACATTGAGGGTGCCGTGGAAAAACTCAGTTCACACTTATTATTATTTAGACAAAAGCAATCTGTTGAGAAACTTTATTGCTGCGGCCGCTTGCAAGAGTGCATCCAATACAAATCAAACAATGCTGTCTGACTAAAACAAAATGCACTGATAACATGTTCCAAAATAACCTATTTTATACCCCGAAAAGGGTTGCGGGCATGCATAATTTCATATGTAATTATTGGTTACATATTGGCTATATAATTTTAGCCTGACTAAACATAAAGAAAAGATTTTGCTGCCTGACTATCTCATCTACTCCCTTCAAGGCTAACAGCTCTATATCTATTGACTAACTCTACAAAGAGACAATCAACAGATAAGAACTCGAGGGGCCCTCCTCAGGAAAATAAACACAGGGTCAGCTATTATAAGATGACAAAGTTCAGAGAAGGAAAAAACATATTTCATATGTCTAGTCTACTATAGTACTTCACTTTTACCCATAATATACTGTAACACAAAACATGGCTTTTCTCATAGTTATACATATGTTAGTATAATATTAAAATATTATACTTCCACAGGGGTAATGAGGGTGGTAACCAAGTGTAGAATAGTATGAAGAGAATAATTATAATAAAAAAAGAAACAATAAAATAGTATTGTATATGTAATAAATAATAATTACAAAATAAATATAAATATATACAGAATGTTATACAAGAGAAACAATCCAAAGAACAGAAATACAAAATGCAGACTTTTTAGGTATAGAAAACAAAAAAAATGAGACAGTACAGTACATGCTTATGCATATTAACCTGTAATTTAATAAATTCTGTTCAACTTTTATCTTTGTCGTCTTCCTTTTCATAATTTACCCTTTTATTTACCTTCAGCATTTTATATTTATGGAAAGTATGCATAGGTGATGCCCTTTTATTTATTTTTATATTTTCATTCTTATCCCTTACAAAACCTTGTGTAATCTTTACACCTGAGAGATGGAGGCCACAGACCGCCGGGGAGAGCAAGCACCTCGCATGCGTCGTGCGTCAATGCTTCAGGTAGGTGATTGCACCCTGGACAAAGGAACCGCGGAGACCGACGGAGCCTGCACACTGCCCGCGCGCTGCGCATGAGTACCATCGCTGAGATGCCCTCCTTGAGTACCACTGGATCCTGACGGACAGGTGAGGGTTAAGGGGACAGAACCGCCAGAATGGCGAACCCTCACACAGGCCCACATCCCTTTAAGTCAAAACAAAACATAAAAATAACACCTATTCCATTTAGGGAAAACTAACTACATCGTAGCTTTAGCTCTTACTAACTGGATGGCCAGCTAAGCTGGTTCCCACCCTAAAACAGGTACTATTATATTTAAACCTACACAGTCTCTGCAACCAGCAACAGTGTTTCTCTTATCTGTTTCTGTTGGGGCTCCATGTACTTCCCTCTGGACCCTGCGAGAGTTCAGAAAATCCCTCCTCTGTTGATCCACCTTTATGGATCGGACGTCTCCACTTCAGCGTGGTCTCGCATCATTTAATCTTCCTTCTGGGATTCCAACCCAGGCAGTCCCAGCAGACCCTGCGACCACCATCTGGCGGATCTAAGGAACTGTGCCAGCCTCTTCTTTAGCTGGGGAGCACTTTCTATCTCCCCTTTCTCTGGGGAAAATCAGTCTCTCTCCTTGTGTAGTTACTGCCTGACTTTTAAAACTCATGTTGATTCAGGAGCCCAGCCTGATTATCAGCTAAACTCGCTTCTCTAGGGGAGATTAACTCCCTGTAGGCTCGAAAGCATACTATCTGCAACACTCCAGCCTATACAGGGACAGTGATGGTATCACGTATCCCCTCCCCAGCCTAACATTTTCATGTGCAGCGGCCTGTGTACATTTCCGTGCACCAGCCCCTTTGTCGGAAAGTCCGACATCCATATCTCTTCTTTTGTTTCCCCTTCCAGTTGAAGACTTTTTCCTTCGGGGCAATTATTTGGCCTTCTGGGCCTGCAGACTGGTACTTCGCTTCCTCTTTATCTTGTACCGGTTTGAGTTTAGGGTTGAAGCTCCGCTTTTGTTGTGTCCCTTCTTGCAAAGGTTCCCGAGAATCCTGCTGTCTGTTAGCTATCTCTGCCAGTAACTCTTTGGCCTTCTCTTGTAGAGACCGTAATTCCGCATCAGTGATGCTGGCTTCTGGACCTTTCTCCATCAACGACAATTCAAAGCTTGAGACTACAGACCGGTTATCCACCACACGTTTTGCGGTGCTAGACAACTTAGCTGTCATCACCAACATTGGTTCCTTTGCTGACCTTCATTGCTTGGTGTTCAATCTTCTCTTCTGGAACATATTTTCCATTATTGTCACTCCCATGACGATCTGTGCCTGTTTCCACACCATTCAGTTCCCGCAGTACTTCAGCTTGGGCGGGATTCTCATTACCCCAAGTGCACCCCATGACGCCTTTCTATTACAGTCGACAGACTCGTAGACTTCAGCCTTTCTTTCTTGATTCCTTAATTTACTCTGGTGGTAGTATCGCTGGACACGCTTCCATCCCATTCTCATCCGAGACTGCATATGTGACCCAAGTGTCTGTTTTAGGTTTGTAACCATTTTCTGCAACTTCATCTGAGAAACTTCCTGCTGGGCAGCAGCAGAGTCCAACGTAGCTTCTAGCTCAGTCTTCAGAGCCGCGAGCTTCTCACTCAGATCATGTTTTTCTTTCTCTGAATTCTTGCGGCTAGCACACTCAGACTAGTTGAGTTGAGTCGAGATTCCCCATCTCATAGTCTCAGTGTCAGGCCGGCAACCTGATGTACGGACACCTCCTCCCTCTCTTACTTTTTTCTGAGCTGTATCTTGAGCTCAGCAATCTGAATTTGCAGCTCTGCAATTTGATCCTGCAATTCTCCTCTAAGGGCCTTCCACTCTTCTTGGTGCTTAATTTGGGTCTCATTCAGCGTATTCATCATATTTTGGTGCTCTGTAGTTTTTGTCGCTAGGATCGCATCTGCTTCTGTTTTCCACGCCTCTTTCTCCTTGGTGTACTGAATAGTGGGGATGGAGCAGCCTGTCTGATTCTCCATCTCTTGTTCCAGTTTCTGGACCTTCTCCCGCTCCCTCTCATACAGAGTCACCTGGCATTTAATCTCCGCCTCCAGCGATGTTCTGATGACACACAGTGTAGACTTCAGCTTCTCATACTGCTCTGCGAGGACACACTGGGTACTCAACTGTTCCTGTAGCACTTGTACTTGGTTAGCAGCCTGGACACTTGTTTCCTGTAGAACTCGCCGCTTCTCCTCAGCGTCCGTCTGTTTCACCTTGGCCTCTTGCAGACTTGCACGCAGCTCTAGCAGCTGGCTCTGCACTCTGTGCTCTGCTTGTGTGCGCTGCTCCAAGGAGACACATTCTATATGCAGCCTTCTTTCTACACTCTCCAGTGCTTCCTGCACTTAAAATTTTTCTTGTCTTAATTTTTTCTTTACCTTACCAAGCTCTGCTTTGAGCGGTCAAGCCTCTTGTTGATAAACGTCTAACTCTGTGATGAAGTTTTGAAACTCTTTCTGGGACATCTCATAGTACAGCTTCCACTCAGAACTCGGTTTCTCTGATTCGCTCAGCCTTCGGTTTATGGCGGTAGCAGTGGCACTTGTCATCCCAAGGCTAGTCGTATTTCCTGTGATGATTGCGTCAAGCGCTCTGGGCTGTAGCTCATCTCTGGTATTTTCTGACCCACACCTTCCTGGCCACATGGGGTAAAAAAATTCTGGAGCTTCTGCTGAAAATGGAGACTGTCTTGTTCTCGGGGCCCTGTAGGAGTCCCCATCATCATCGTCATCATCGTCATCCAGCCTGAAGGGACAGGCGTTGTCCAGCTTTTCACACCATAAACATATCTGGTATGGTTCCTTTTGCAGGACCACGCTGGGATACTCATTCCTGAAAGGACACTGTTTTGGGTGTCAGGCACATTACACAGAAAGCACATTGTGTGCTCCATTTTCTACCTTCAGGTGTATTCTTCACCTTGACCTCTGGAGGCACAATTTCCACCATTTTTCACACCTTCCCTGTGTATCCTGTAAGCACAACTGGTCATACACAGTGGGACAGACTTCACTCGCAGAATCCGTTATTTCACTTGTTGCGTGGCCATTTTAAATCCCGCATTTATTTTCCAATCCCTAGTTTCCATTGCTCAGTGCCTTTTGGACTACCAGCATTCTACACCAATTGTGATGTTCACATCACTTTTGCAGTCTCTTTTAGTCCCAGATTAAAGGCAGAAACATTGGTTTTCTCTATATAGGGGGTTTATTTACAAGGTTAAATCATACACCAACACGTCCACCGTCACTTTAAGTCAAAACAAAACATAAAAATAACACCTATTCCCTTTAGAGAAAACTAACTACACCGTAGCTTTAGCCCTTACTAACTGAATAGCCAGCTAAGCTGGTTCCCACCCCAAAACAGGTACAGTACTATTATATTTACACATACACAGTTTCTGCACACAGCAATATAGTGTTTCTCTTATCTGTTTCTGTTGGTGCTCCAGTTAGTTCCCTCTTGACCCTGTGAGAGTTCAGAGAATCCCTCCTCTATAATTCCACCTTTATGGATCAGACACCCCCGCTTCAGCGTGGTCCCGCATCTTTCATTCTTCCTAATGGGATTCCAATGCAGGCAGTCCCAGCAGACTCCGCAACCACGTCCAGTGGGTCTAAGGAACTGTGCCAGCCTCAAAACTGGGAGAACTTTCTATCTCCCCCTTCTCTGGGGAAAAATGATATTCTAATAGAGATTAAATAAAAACGTTTTCTGACACATAATTAAAACAAAGGGAAGTGCAGCTGTGACAGTGGTGCTAATCACAAGGTGGTTTAGCTCACACTGCTAGAGCTGTAGCATAGAAAAGCAGGGGTTGTCAGTTCTAGTCCTGTTAGGTCTGACACCATTCTAGTCATTAGGTTGATGCGTTAGGCTTTTTATTAAATTTATATACACCTGAACCCTGTTATAGCATGGTCCTCAGGGTCCACCCGAGACCACCGCGTTAGTAACGGGGTCGCAAAAATCAAAATGGCCGCAGCAAAAAAAAAAAAAATTAAAAATAGCCGCCGCACGCCCGATCGGGAGGGAGTAAGGAGGGAAGGAAGGAAGAGGTGACTGGAAGCCCTACATGTCCCCCAGCAGCGGCCATCCGAGTCCAGCTGCAACCTGCTCCTTACCTCCCACCACTGGCATCCATCCCCATCCACTTCCTCCCCCCCCTGAGGCCCCCACACCTAACAGCCCTCCGCGGCATAATCAGTTTTGGGCCTAGCCCACGCGGCCCTCCGAGTCCCAGCCTGCTCCTCACTCACCCTCTTCACAACACCCCCCCTCCTCCCGACAACCCCCCTCCTCCTGACACCTCCCCTCCTCCCGACAGCCCCCTCTCCTCCTGATGCCAGCTCTGCCCCGATCTCCAAAGGTAGGAAGGGGGAGTGGGAGGTGTGAGTGTGGTGTTCTGTGCAGTGTAGTGTGCTGTGAGTGCTGTGAGAGTATGCTGTTAGAGTGTGCTGTGAGTGCTGTGAGAGTGTGCTGTGAGTGCTGTGAGAGTGTGCTGTCAGTGCTGTGAGAGTGTGCTGTGAGTGCTGTGAGTGCTGTGTGCTGTGAGAGTGTGCTGTGTGCTGTGAGCAGTGAGTGCTGGGAGTGTGTGCTGGTAGTGTGTGCAGTGAGAGTGTGTGCAGTGTGCAGTGTGAGTGTGTGCTGTGAGCAGTGTGCAGTGAGTGCTGGGAGTGTGCTGTGAGTGCTGTGTGCTGTGAGTGCTGTGAGAGTGTGCTGTGTGCTGTGAGCAGTGAGTGCTGGGAGTGTGTGCAGTGACTGCTGGTAGGGTGTGCAGTGAGAGTGTGTGCAGTGTGAGTGTGTGCTGGGAGTGTGTGCAGTGAGTGTGTGTGCAGTGAGTGTGTGCAGTGAGAGTGTGTGCAGTGAGAGTGTGTGCAGTGAGAGTGTGTGCTGTGAGCAGTGTGCAGTGAGTGATGGGAGTGTGTGCAGTGAGAGTGTGTGCAGTGAGAGTGTGTGCAGTGAGCAGTGCAGTGTGGTGTTCTGTGCAGTGTAGTGTGCTGTGAGTGCTGTGAGAGTATGCTGTTAGAGTGTGCTGTGAGTGCTGTGAGAGTGTGCTGTGAGTGCTGTGAGAGTGTGCTGTGAGTGCTGTGAGAGTGTGCTGTGAGAGTGTGCTTTGAGTGCTGTGAATGCTGTGTGCTGTGAGTGCTGTGTGCTGTGAGAGTGTGCTGTGTGCTGTGAGCAGTGAGTGCTGGGAGTGTCTGCTGGTAGTGTGTGCAGTGAGAGTGTGTGCAGTGTGCAGTGGGAGTGTGTGCTGTGAGCAGTGTGCAGTGAGTGCTGGGAGTGTGCTCTGAGTGCTGTGTGCTGTGAGTGCTGTGAGAGTGTGCTGTGTGCTGTGTGCTGTGAGCAGTGAGTGCTGGGAGTGTGTACAGTGAGTACTGGTAGGGTGTGCATTGAGAGTGTGTGTAGTGTGCAGTGTGAGTGTGTGCTGTGAGCAGTGTGCAGTGAGTGCTGGGAGTGTGTGCAGTGAGAGTGTGTGCAGTGAGAGTTTGTGAAGTGAGAGTGTGTGCAGTGAGAGTGTGTGCAGTGAGAGTGTGTGCAGTGTGCAGTGAGTGCAGTGTGCAGTGAGTGCTGGGAGTGTGTGCAATGTGCAGGGAGAGTGTGTGCAGTGAGAGTGTGTGCAGTGTGCAGTGTGTGCAGTGTGCAGTGTGTGCAGTGAGCAGTGTGTGCAGTGAGAGTGTGTGCAGTGAGAGTGTGTGCAGTCAGAGTGTGTGCAGTCAGAGTGTGTGCAGTCAGAGTGTGTGCAGTCAGAGTGTGTGCAGTGTGCAGTGTGTGCAGTGAGAGTGTGTGCAGTGAGAGTGTGTGCAGTGAGGTGTGTGCAGTGAGAGTGTGTGCAGTGAGAGTGTGTGCAGTGTGCAGTGTGCAGTGAGAGTGTGTGCAGTGAGTGCTGGGAGTGTGTGCAGTGTGCAGTGTGAAATGAGAGTGTGTGCAGTGAGTGCTGGGTGTGCAGTGTGCAGTGTGCAGTGTGCAGTGAGAGTGTGTGCAGTGAGTGTGTGCAGTGAGTGTGTGCAGTGAGAGTGTGTGCAGTGAGAGTGTGTGCAGTGTGCAGTGTGTGCAGTGAGAGTGTGTGCAGCGTGCAGTGTGAGTGTGTGCTGTGAGCAGTGTGCAGTGAGTGCTGGGAGTGTGTGCAGTGAGTGTGTGCATTGAGTGTGTGCAGTGAGAGTGTGTGCAGTGAGAGTGTGTGCAGTGAGTGTGTGCAGTGAGAGTGTGTGCAGTGTGCAGTGAGTGCTGGGAGTGTGTGCAGTGTGCAGTGAGAGTGTGTGCAGTGAGAGTGTGTGCAGTGTGCAGTGTGTGAAGTGTGTGCAGTGTGTGCAGTGAGAGTGTGTGCAGTGAGAGTGTGTGCAGTGAGGTGTGTGTAGTGAGAGTGTGTGCAGTGAGTGCTGGTAGTGTGTGCAGTGTGCAGGGAGAGTGTGTGCAGTGAGTGCTGGGAGTTTGTGCAGTGTGCAGTGTGCAGTGAGAGTGTGTTCAGTGAGTGCTGGGAGTGTGTGCAGTGTGCAGTGAGAGTGTGTGCAGTGAGTGTGTGTGCAGTGAGTGTGTGCAGTGAGAGTGTGTGCAGTGAGAGTGTGTGCAGTGAGAGTGTGTGCAGTGTGCAGTGTGTGCAGTGAGAGTGTGTGCAGTGTGTAGTGTGAGTGTGTGCTATGAGCAGTGTGCAGTGAGTGATGGGAGTGTGTGCAGTGAGAGTGTGTGCAGTGAGTGTGTGCAGTGAGAGTGTTTGCAGTGAGTGCTGAAAGTGTGTGCAGTGAGAGTGCAGAGTGCAGTGCGCAGTGCAGTGTTCTGTGCAGTGTAGTGTGCTGTGAGTGCTGTGAGAGTATGCTGTTAGAGTGCGCTGTGAGTGCTGTGAGAGTGTGCTCTGAGTGCTGTGAGAGTGTTCTGTGAGAGTGTGCTGTCAGTGCTGTGAGTGCTGTGTGCTGTGAGTGCTGTGTGCTGTGAGTGCTGTGTGCTGTGAGAGCGTGCTGTGTGCTGTGAGCAGTGAGTGCTGGGAGTGTGTGCTGGTAGTGTGTGCAGTGAGAGTGTGTGCAGTGTGCAGTGGGAGTGTGTGCTGTGAGCAGTGTGCAGTGAGTGCTGGGAGTGTGCTGTGAGTGCTGTGTGCTGTGAGTGCTGTGAGAGTGTGCTGTGTGCTGTGAGCAGTGAGTGCTGGGAGTGTGTGCAGTGAGTGCTGGTAGGGTGTGCATTGAGAGTGTGTGTAGAGTGTAGTGTGAGTGTGTGCTGTGAGCAGTGTGCAGTGAGTGCTGGGAGTGTGTGCAGTGAGAGTGTGTGCAGTGAGAGTGTGTGCAGTGTGCAGTGTGAGTGTGTGCTGTGAGCAGTGTGTTCTGGGAGTGTGTGCAGTGAGTGTGTGCAGTGAGGGTGTGTGCAGTGAGTTTGTGTGAAGTGAGAGTGTGTGCAGCGAGAGTGTGTGCAGTGAGAGTGTGTGCAGTGTGCAGTGAGTGCTGGGAGTGTGTGCAGTGTGTAGTGTGCAGTGTGTGCAGTGTGTGCAGTGTGCAGTGTGTGCAGTGAGAGTGTGTGCAGTGTGAATGTGTGCTGCGAGCAGTGTGTGCAGTGAGAGTGTGTGCAATGAGAGTTTGTGCAGTGAGAGTGTGTGCAGTGTGCAGTGTGTGCAGTGAAAGTGTGTGCAGTGAGAGTGTGTGCAGTGAGGTGTGTGCAGTGAGAGTGTGTGCAGTGATTGCTGGGAGTGTGTGCAGTGTGCAGTGTGCAGTGAGAGTGTGTGCAGTGAGTGCTGGGAGTGTGAGCAGTGTGCAGTGTGCAGTGTGCAGTGTGAGTGTGTGCAGTGAGTGTGTGTGCAGTGTGCAGTGTGTGCAGTGAGAGTGTGTGCAGTGTGCAGTGTGAGTGTGTGCTGTGAGCAGTGTGCAGTGAGTTCTGGGAGTGTGTGCAGTGAGAGTGTGTGCAGTGAGAGTGTGTGCAGTGAGAGTGTGTGCAGTGAAAGTGTGTGCAGTGAGAGTGTGTGCAGTGAGTGCTGGCAGTGTGTGCAGTGAGAGTGTGTGCAGTGAGAGTGTGTGCAGTGAGAGTGTTTGCAGTGAGTGCTGGAAGTGTGTGCAGTGAGAGTGTGTGCAGTGTGAGTGTGTGCTGTGAGCAGTGTGTGCAGTGAGAGTGTGTGCAGTGAGAGTGTGTGCAGTGAGAGTGTGTGCAGTGAGAGTGTGTGCAGTGTGTGCAGTGAGAGTGTGTGCAGTGAGAGTGTGTGCAGTGAGGTGTGTGCAGTGTGAGTGTGTGCAGTGATTGCTGGGAGTGTGTGCAGTGTGCAGTGTGCAGTGAGAGTATGTGCAGTGAGTGCTGGGTGTGTGTGCAGTGAGAGTGTGTGCAGTGTGAGTGTGTGCTGTGAGCAGTGTGCAGTGAGTTCTGGGAGTGTGTGCAGTGAGAGTGTGTGCAGTGAGAGTGTGTGCAGTGAGAGTGTGTGCAGTGAGAGTGTTTGCAGTGAGTGTTGGAAGTGTGTGCAGTGAGAGTGTGTGCAGTGAGAGTGTGTACAATGAGAGTGTGTGCAGTGAGAGTGTGTGCAGTGAGAGTGTTTGCAGTGAGTGCTGGAAGTGTGTGCAGTGAGATTGTGTGCAGTGAGATTGTGTGCAGTGAGAGTGTGTGCAGTGAGAGTGTGTGCAGTGAGAGTGTGTGCAGTGAGATTGTGTGCAGTGAGAGTGTGTGCAGTGAGTGCTGGGAGTGTGTGCAGTGTGCAGAGAGTGTGTGCAGTGAGAGTGTGTGCAGTGAGTGTGTGCAGTAAGTGTGTGTGCAGTGAGTGTGTGTGCAGTGAGTGTGTGTGCAGTGAGTGTGTGTGCAGTGAGAGTGTGTGCAGTGAGAGTGTGTGCAGTATGCAATTTTTTTTTTTAAACCGGGAGCCACGTGAAAACCGCATTATAAGCGGATTCGCGTTATATAGGGGAGAGCTATAACGTGGTTCAGCTGTAGTTGGTATGGAAATCCTTTAAGGAAATGTGGGATTGGACGCATTTAAATACTTTGCATATTGCTCTGGGGTGCTCCTTTTTCAGCATACGCATGTCTCCCTAATTTATTTGGACGGATGCTTGAGGGGATATATGTACAACTGGCAAGTGCTAATAAAATCAGAAATGTCTCTCTCAAAAAAACCATGCCATTTTGGATTTCTCTTTTGGAAAGTGATCCACGGAATCCGCAGATCAAAGGAAGTGCCCGAACCGAGGTGGGTCCATATTCGCAAAAATATTCGCCCATCTCTATTCATATTCATTTGCCATCGCTATTTGTTTTAAGTATTGCACTTTGCAATAGGTTTAGCACTTGGTGTTGGCAATTTCCTTGTATTTTCATAATGCCAATGTTCAGTGGTTGACAAATCACCAAAAAATCTACTCGCCACACAAAAAAATCTACTCGCCACCTAGTACCAAACGTGTGCTGCTTGGGCCAATATTTACTCGCCCGGGGGTTAAATCCACTCGCCCGGGGGTTAAATCCACTCGCCCGGGACGAGCAAATGTATAGGTTTGTCGAATACTGCCAATGTTAGGCAAACATCTTGTGTAACAAGGGAGGAAAACGTATATAACTATTTCACAATATATAACAATTTATTTCTACACTCCTGCGGAATGTAAAAAGCATAAGTGTGATTGCTGTGAACAAGCAAAATATTCAAGTGAATATGGCATAATGTCTCATATCCTAGCACCCTTTAGTAAACATAGGCCTACATATTTTCCCAACTTTATATCATGTAACCCAGTTTCTCTCAAACCTTTCCTTGGGGACCACTGCCCACATTAGTATTCAGGAGTAACCAATACATACTGACAAATGCAACAGATTTGCATATTAAAAGACAATGTTGTGTGGGTGTCTTAGAAACCTGACCTGGCAGAGAGCTCTGAGAAGAGCTTTCACAACCACTGGTAACCTCTGCTCGCAGTATAAAAATCTGTTCAGTGTTACAGAATAATCAGCGTAAAACCCAAATTGCATTTTATTAATATTGTTTGGGGATGTAAATCATCAATAAAAGAAGACCCAATAAGTTGCTGTTTATTAAATTAACAGATATCTATAATAATACAAATGCAGAAAAACTCCAACATAACTACTCTATAATGAACTTGATATTGCAGACCATACTGTATGCTACAGTACAAATGTTTAGCAAGGCAGGTAAAAGAGTAATCCATCTACAATCTGATAGGTTTCGATATTCCACTTTTTTGGTCAAACATTATTGCAGCTTGTAATTTTAGTCTTTCAGGAGCATTTACAAATCCACTGAGTTGCCTATTTCTAGGGCCAAAAAAACAGATTGTGATGAAATTGTTTGCATTTTAGGTGAAAGGTCTTTTATATTTTCACAAAGAATCGTCTTTGAACCACCAGTAGCTTTTCCTCCTATTACTTGCATCATGATAAAATAATGAGTTCTTGGGAAAATATTTTCTTTGTGTTTAGTCTGTGACTTGGCAAAAACTGAACTAGTTCATACTGTACTCCATTAAAATATAGCTGTGTCCAATTTAGAAATGCACATACACTAAGATGTTTCATTGTTTCTGCGATATGTGTATGTATATATCTATTTTTAAACTATCATTGGAACACACAAATATCTTGTTTTCACCTAAACAAGTATTAGAAAATGGCATCTAACCAAGGGGTGTGGAAGCCTGCTTAAAAAAAAAACAAAAAAAAAACAGTATCTTTATGTAAAGCAATTAACTTCCCCAAGTCAGTACTATCTGTGAATGACTGGTAAACATATGGGTCAACTGCCAGTTTAAATATTTACCTGGGAACACATGTAGCTCAGGGAACAAGCAGAGGTTTATCTTGAATGGCAAGTGTATACAGTACACTCAGCAAAAGATGTCCATGAATGGCTCTAAGCAAACAGTAACCAGAGATTTGCACATTTCTAGCCTGGAAAGGAAAATTCAGCTTTCTGGAAAAAAGACTTCACGTAGACTAAGCATTACCAATAATTTGTATTGAATATCGTTTTCAGATAAAACATTAAATAGAAGTTACATTTACTCAGCCCATATTTTTGTATTGTACTGTATAAATTGCTTTTCTATTTGCTTTTAACCTGGTCCCATCATCGTGAAATCTCCCAGTAGCTTTTTATTTTGGCGAAATATAATGTGAAACCTTTCTTGGGGACTCAGGGCCATCAACAAATGTCTCTTGGGTCCAGGATAAAGGAGAGGAGCAGCCCCTTCCGGCCCTAATAACCCCCATGGCACATTGGGGTCCCTGAGGGGGGAGAGAGGGCAGGGAAGGAGGGCAGGGAGAAGGAGATATGGACTGCAGGGGAGGAGATGGACTGCAGGGGAGGAGACATGGCCTGGTGGGGAGTAGAGATGAGATATGGGGTGGGGGGAGTAGGAGAGCAGAGGAGGAGGTATGGGCCTTGGTGGGGGAGGAAAAGGACTTATGGGCCTGGGGGTAATTATGGTCCTGGGGGTGGGAAGTTATGGGCTTGGGTGGGAGAAGGAGGTATCAGCCTGGGGATATAGGTTGGAGTCTGGGGTTTAGGAGGATTGCAACAGAGGGAGTTGATTGTGCATATCTGCAGTTTCAGAGATTGCAGGGGGCCTTCTGCAGAGGTGCCTATCAGAGAGGGCTCGTGGAGGCAGATTGGGTATTATATGTTAGCAGTCCCGGTTGTCCCCTCCTGTTAATATCCCTTAAGGGACACAAGTTGTCAAACATTCTCAGAATGACTTTAGCAAATGAGTTGAACCTAAATTTGTACTTAATAAATGGCATTGATGTCACATAGCTAAGTGCTTTTATTACAAGTGTAACGGTTTTTGTGAACCGACCTGACCCCCCCAATCTCACATTGGACCCTGTGGTCTAACCGGTCCCCATTACAGTGTGATAGTGTCTGGTGGTGCACCTGTTGGCAACAGGACTCCTGAGTCTCCCGCATGATGGAGTATGGGGAGGACCCGTCCAGACAGGCAGCTGAGGTAGTGTGCTGAGTCCTACCTATATCCAGTGCAGCGCCTCCACCTCATCAGGGTCCCTTCGGTCACTTGGGGATGGTCCTGGCAGAACTCTGGCAGAACTAACTTTTAGACACAGTGCTGTGCCTTATGTACTCTCTGGAAGCTGACACACCTCTGACATCACTAACCATGGAGTCAGAGCCTGTGACCACTCCCATCCATACATAGGGCACCTCACCAGGGTGTGAGGGCAAACCTCCATAATTACTGCTGGCATGCCCACAACTTACCAGGCCTTACTGTCAGCAGGAGAGATGACTGTAGCCATTTTACATGACCGCTACACAAGTAAAAAGACTGGTGCTGTTATTTTTCGATCGTACATTTTCAGTTATCTCCCTGCTCAAATTTTATTCATCTAACGTTCAAAGTATACATTTAATATTTATATCCCCATAAACAACACATGCTTCAAAATTTGAACAGTAAACTTTATTAAACATAATCTCCCATCTTCAACCCTGGTGGAATTTCCAACATTTTCTCCTTGTTATCAGGGCTGCTTTAAGGCACTTGTAGGAACTCGGCAAAGTATAAACTAGTGGGCACCCTTGAGCGCAACACCTTGAGCCGTAACCCTGAAAATGAAAAATAATTAAACTAGTAACTGTTGGGCCTGGAGGGGGGAGTTATTTATGGGCCTGAGGGAGTAGTTATGGACCAGGGCAGGGGGCAGAAGATATGTATAGTCTTGGGGTGAGGGAGGTGAATGAGGTATGGGCCTGGGGGTAAAGGTATTGGCCTGGTGCGTAAGACTGTCACAAGAGAGGGAGAGGCGGGGAGATTAGTGTGCCTACCTGAAGCCTTGGAATATGGAGGGAGCCTATTACAGGCCTGTAGAGGAGCCTGTACCAGAGGGGCCTGCAGAGTTGCATGTACAGTAAGAGGGGGCCTCCTTCCACTATCCTCCTGCAGGTCCCCTATGACAGGCATCTCTGCGACAACTTCCCACATGCCCTGACAGGCACCTCCATGGACACCTTCTCCTATGCCCTCTATGACAGGCATCTGTGCGGATCCGTCACTACATGTTAGGGTCTCTGTAACAGGGGACTTATCCCTGTTCAGTAATGTGCCTTTAATCCAGCAGTGTGATGGTTAACCTCTGGTAGTTAATTACTAAACACCACCTGCCTGATTAGATGGCTTAGAAAGCCTGTCTTTTGAAACAGGAAGTGAGAACTCTTTTGCTGACACCTGAGCTGAACTTGGAGACACACTTGTCTTGAGCTCTGCCAAAAGATAGCAGAGCTGCTTTCAAGACACAGGGAAAACTTCTAACCTGTATGCTGACAAACCCTGAAGATAAGGGAGCTGAAGCAGGGACAGTAAAGATTTTCCCTCCAAACCACAAGGACCAAATAAGACTTCTAAAATGCTGATATTTTCTGTGCACGCATGGGTGCGGATCCAGAAGAGCAGAGAAGCTTACAAACAGATAAGACTTTTATTCTTAAGAGACTGCTTATATCTGCTTATTGCATGCTATGTTTGGGGCTGGGGAGAAATGCTTGACTAGGGAGATGTGAATTGATTGCATAGTGTTTTCACTAGAAATACTCCCAAGTGAACGGAAGCTTTGTCCCCCCCCCCCCTTGTTTGGATGTTTTCCTGATAAAAAAGGAAAAGGCACAATAAAGCCTTATTATAATTTCACATTATAAAGCCTCCTAATTGCGTACCTCTGTGAACGTCCGTCCACAGTCTCCATCAGGGGGGGCCTCGGCACCTTGATTCAAACGCCAGGGAGAGCAGTCCCAGCTATTATCCTCTGTTGGTCGCCCTAGATGGGCCCTTCATTGCTGTGGGCCCTGGGCAACTGCCCCGTTTCTCCATTGAATAAACGGGCCCTGTTTTTTATATTTGTTTCCATATTTAATCCAATTTATGAGAGTTGCAGATATTAAACAATTTAACAAAAAATCGAATTACTTTATGATACAAAAATGCTGCAGAAATAAGTACAAACCAATTGTCTTAATTGTAATGCCTATGACATATCTAGAGCTTTAATAATGACCCATGTCCTCAGTTTTAAATCTAAATGAACTAAATTTCCTTTGGTTTACATCCCCATCTGGCAGTAAACTACAGTTGATTATGCTATAAAATAACACTAAGTACTGTATGACTATATAATGCAACCTCCTTCTACGCTTAGACAACATTCACTCAAAACCTTATTGGTATCTGAAAGAGGCAGTCTCTAATAGGACCAAAGTAAATTAATGGAAGTGGCATGTTCTATAGATGTACAATAGGTGTTTGACAGCATTTTTATAAAATCAAAAATGTACAAGTAGTTGTAAATATATTTTGAAAGCGTGTAATGCCTCCATAGTAACTAAATGCAATGCGCACGATAACTTGTTTGGATACACTACTTTACACCATATTCTGCTTCAAACTGTGCAATGTAGCGAGCTTGTTGTTCCACATTGGGCAAAAAAAATTCTAAACAAGAAAGTTAACGCCACCTGGTGGATTTTTTGATGCAAATGAAAAGGCTGCTTGATTTTTTTCTGTTATCTGTGGTCTTGTACAAGTCCTCGACCTTTTTTTTGTTTGTTTAAGTCATCTTCATCTTTTTTAATCTTTCTTTTATATTTAATAGTCTTTTTCACTAAATCGCAGTTACATTTTCTTACATTCTTCAGTTATGCGCTTGTGGATCATTTCGCACAGCTCTGTATTATAACGTTTGGTTGTTGGTTCTGGGATTACTTAATCTCTCTCTCTCTCTCTCTCTCTCTCTCTCTCTCTCTCTCTCTCTCTCTCTCTCTCTCTCTCTCTCTCTCATATATACAAACTCTGCAGCACTCACTTAATGATACTAAAAACATTTATTCCATCAGTAATCAAAAAGATACAAAATGGGTGATGTCCTTTGTCAAGCTTATATATGCTATCATTGAGCGAGTGCTGCAGATTTTGTTTCTATAGATATTCTCTGGAGCTACAGCAGATTGTGATCCTGGCTCTTCCGTGTGCACCCTATTAGAAGCTAAGTATTGCTGAAATACTTATATACTTGCATATTATTTTGAGTGCTGCGATATCTCTATTTTCATATATGTGCAACCCAAGGCAAAGAATTCTACCGTGAGCCTTATGAAACACTACCTTTACTTTCACCTAGTATTGGATACATACTGTGCACGATGCAGTTATAGCGCCAAACCTAGCAGCTCCTATGTTGCTGGGCAAATACTTTTTGTATAAGTAGAACGTTTCAAGTGAATGTTCCTAATATTACTGTATTCTGCCTGTGAATTTTTCTGACCTGAATGGGGTTACATTGATACGTCTATCAATCCCAATGTCTTGTATAGCGCATACACAGAGTGAAAATTGCTCCTATGCACTTTTACATAGTAGGTGAGGTTGAAAAAATTAATTTGTCCATCAAGTCCAACCTACAGATGTAGCCAGACTTACTGTCCCCGGCATTATGGACAAACAAGCAAATGTTTGCAGCACTGGGGATACGCTGTGGGGAGTTTATGTTTCTGAATGGAACCCCTGCAGGCTTAATTCTTAGCTTGATCGGACAAGCCAAACAGGTTGGAAGAGCTGCGTAGAGTCCAAGAGCACTCTTGAAGTAAGATGCAGTCTCTGTGACAGGACATTTAACACTGTCTGTTCAACCCCCTTGATGATGTAGATGACCAAATATGGTCCTATAGTATTCCTTCTTATGATGTAGATACCAACCTTTGGTTATCTTTGTTATCAAGGGGGTTGGACAGTTTTAAATGTCCTTTGCCCTAGCATAGAGATTGCTATTTGCTTAAGAGTTCTGAGCTGCTCTGGGACTCTGCGCAGGTTACCAAAGGATTGGTATTTTCCTTGCCCACTGTCACGCTTGTGCTCGCCACAAACCAGGACCGGACCGCGGGGCTGAGGTGGGGATGTGAATACACCGACCTTAGGCCACGAAGCCGGTTCTGGATTGCGCAGTTCGTAGTCGTTCATAGCAGGGTCTGGGTTGGAGAGGCCAGGTAATCCTTTGACACGCCAGGGTCTGGGTTGGAGACAGTAGAAACATCGATATCCAAGCAGGGATTCAGCAACGGGAAGACAGGTGCGCTCTGCTTCAGCGTAGGAGCAGCAGCAGCGCGGGAGTGGCCTCTGCTCGAGGAGCGGGAATGGCCCATGGTACCAGTCACAGCAAAGGGAGAAGGCAGACTGGACTAGGTACACTGCAGGGCAGCACTGGCAAACCAGCGCTTCAGCACAGGAGTCCAAACAGGCCTCTGCGAGGAGAGTAGCAGCAGACCTCAGGAAAGAGAAGGTAACCTCTGCTAGGGGAGAATGCAGAAGGTAACAGGAACCAAGAACAGGAATTATTAACCAGGAACACGATCTAGAAACCAGGAACAAGAATACATGAAACAGGACAGCCAAACAGGTAGCTTGTGGCAAACACAGTAACATCCTATGAGAAGGACTATGCTCGGCACTGCGGCAGTGTGCGAGAACAGTATAATTAGGTCAGTGGGCCAATCACAGGAGAGAGGTGTGAGGGCATTCCTCCAATGAGGGAGCACTGAGGCAGGACTGCAGTAATTGCAAGTACAGGTGGAACTGATTGCAGATCCAAGGGGAAGTCTGTCTGAAAGCTCACCAACACTGCCAGAGTGAGCTCCAGCCAAACCCAGGAGCGGATTCCTTACACCCACAAAGGGTTACCAAAGTAAAGCAATTTTTGGAACTTGCTGGTTACTTTACACTGTTGGCAGTATTCAAAACGACCTCTTACATACTCAGCATCTGATTGCATTAAAACATGAGGAGATAGCTTTTCTTGGACTGATACCTAAGAGGAAGTGTTTGTTGCTTTAAAAAACAGATTGATATCGGCACCTGTGCTTCATTTGCCAGACTTTGAATTGCCCATTAAACTACACACAGATGCATTGGTCTATGGCCTTGGGGCAGTATTCTTTCAATGCTCAGCAGATGGCAGAGACGTTGTTGTTGCTTGTTATAGTCGAACACTATACACCATGGAGGCGAAATAATCTAAAACAGAATGTGAATGCTTGACTGTCACTGACAAAAGCTCTCTTTCAAGGTGAGTGATCTGGTGACATTTAGGATGAAAGCTGCAGCCCACCAGTCTTAATAAACTTAATATTTATTCTAAAGTCAACATTTATTCACACCTTCATCAGGACTTAAAGAGTAGGCTAGTTACAGTGATACATGTAGTGACCATATTACCAGAACCCACCAAAAATTGGCTTCACCCCCAAATTAGTTGCAGGGGCCACTTATTGACTCACAACAAGTAAATATATCCAGGTACAGCAATGCAATCGCCTTAATGCCCACAAATGAATAAAGTACTGTAAATGCAACCCAATGAAAAACAAATTAAAAAAAGGGATACATGAAAACATGGATACATTAAATTCACACATATATAATGTTGACAATGTATCCTATTATAGGTAGATCTAGAGAGACATAGTTCATAATACAGTATGTGACGAAGAGTAGCCTTCTGTAAAAAAATAATTGCCTTAACTCATTGTACAGGTAAGTGCTACTGCAAAATTACTATGTAATGAGAACAGTTATTTCAGATACACACCTATCTAACTGATATAATCTCCATTGCATGAGGCATATGAAAAATAAAATAAAAAATGTAAATTAAGGGGGAGCATTAAACAAGCCGCAAAGTCTGTGTTACCCAGCAGACACCCCAACTCGCAGTTGAATGCTACCTTGGGTCACAGATTATGATCTGTCTGTACCTCAGATCTCTGCTATGGGCCTCTCCTTTTCTCACTCTAAACACTATCACTTTGTGACCTCATCAAATATGTTGGCTTCGGGCATTAGCTCTATGCAGATGATACACAGATATATCTATCCACTCATAACCTCACACCTGCAATCCAGTCCCAAGTTTCTAATTGCCTCCTGGCTATATCCTCATTGATGGTGCACTGCCTTTCTAAACTTAATGTGCCTAAAACTGAGCTCCTCATATTTCCTCCTAAACCCAGCCTAATATCCCCTTTTTCCATTGCAGTAAACAGTACTACCGTCAATTCTGTTGTCAAAGCATGTTACCATTTTGTGACATTTGACTCCCCCCTTTTCTTCTCCATTCAAATTCACATCATGACAAAAATGTGTTGCTCCATCCTCGATAACATTGCCAATATCCACCCTTCATTCTGTCAATCTGCTGCTAAAACTCTAATACACTGGCGACACACTTTATTCGAGCTCGGCTAGTCCCACGAATTCGGGTATACTCGGGTGTATTGAGGTTTGTGACTGTTTTCTGCCCGAGTGCATTGCGTTATTTTCCAGGCAGGGATTGAAGCATTTTATTCCTGCTGGCTGCAATACTGCACAGTATATATATATATACTGCATTACAATTCATGAATTTATGCCATCTGGTAGACACGCGAAGCATTGCAGCCTATTAAATCCTAATCATTATCATTTAACAGATCAGCCGCCCGTCAGCCAGGCATGAACCATGGCTGGGAAGGCAAACGCAACGGGGCTTGTCAGAGGTGAGGAGCGGCGCATTCCAGGTATCTGCCAGGTACATACTGGGTATTTGCTCGAATAAAGTGTGTCGCAGCAGTACATGTCCTCTACTGTCTGGATTATTGTAATATTCTGCAAACTGGCCACCCTGTCTCACATTTTTCTCCTTTGCGATCTATGCAAAATTTTGCAGCTACAATAATTTAGCTTTTACCCAGAACAGTCCCTGCTGATCTCCTTAAATCCCTTTCCTAGCTTCCCATCGAGTTTCAGATCACCAACAAAGTTCTCCTTCTTACCTTCTAAGATCTCATCTGCTCCTCAATACTTACCAACTTTGATCTCTCGTTATGTTCCTGTTCGTCTCTTGCACTCTGTTCATAACTGTCTCCTTTCTATCCTTTCATCTCTACTGCTCTCTTTTGCCTCAAGGCTTATTTCCCTCCCTATTCCTTACCTGTGGAACTTTCTCACACTTGGTATACGCCAAGCACCTTCTCTCCCCACTTTTAAATCAAGCCTTACAATTCACCTTTTAAATTAAGCATTTCAATAGTCTAACTTATTGCTTCTGTCCCACAATCACTCCAACCAAACACTGTCATCTACTGTACTTATTCCCTCACCTGCTGTTTCTGCAAGACATCCAACATACAATACTAATCAGATTTTATGATCTCTGGGGCAGGAATTTTCTTTTATGATTTTCTTTGTTGGATGTATTGTATTATAATTTCCTATTTTGCATTGTCTCTTTATAAAGTGCTGAGTACTCTGTGGGTGGAATATAAATAAAGATATACATAAATACATCCAGTACATAGAAAATAGGTTGCTCTTCTACTATTTAACCTAACAGTAAATTGTTGTCATTGTGTAAGGAAGGGCAGCTACATCTACAATACAAGAATCCAGTGAATTATTGTGAGGATACACCTAGGATGTAAACAAACAAATAGCTGGTATAGAGCTGTCACAGGAGACGAGGACTTTTAACACTTTTAAGTGCAGTGCAGTACTTGATACAGTAAAAACCGTACATTACAGTAGACTGCATACAGTAACTGTGCTTCTTTTATTTTCTAAAGCAGCCATGCCGAAAAAAGTACTGTACATTATACGCTTTTCAATCATTCCTGTTAAACAAATTTATAGAAAGTACTAATGCTTTTATTTTCTTTAATGATAAAGGGTAAAATATGTGCACAGGCAGTCATCCAAGCATGGGTAAGTACAGTACTGTACAGTATGTTCAGAGGCAGTCTTCTATGCATGGGTAAGTACAGTATGTGCACAGGCAGTGTTCTCCATGACTGTATGTACTGTACTTTATTTATAGCACTTGTTATTCATTCACATTTTGTTATTACCATAGGGCGGCAAAGCAGGTTGTGGATGACCTTAGCAATGCAAATAATGAACGCTGTGCAGCAGATGTTAGAGAGCTTCTGCTGAAGGATCATAACCTGAATCCAGCATAAAGAGAATGAGACACGAATTGGGTTGGAAGTATAGGCATGTCAAGTAAAGTGTTTTACTGAAATATTGTATAATGCAATAGCGTTGTTCAGTATGTCCAATTGCCCAGACTGTGCCTGTACAATTCTATCTTTTCATTACAGAGTGAATCCATTGATAAGGGAGCCAAACAAGTTTAAAAGTAGTGCAAGCGCAAGCATGCATGGATCGATAGTTTCAGGATGTAATATTTACCGATGAAACATCAGTGGCCCTGGAAAGATTTTGCACTTTTGCCTTCTGCAAAAAAATAGGCTATCCCTGGAACCTCGTCCCAAGCACCTACTTAAGGTCCATATATGGGGTGCTATCTCTAGACTTGGAAGAGGGCCCATTGTAATATTTGACAGTAAGTCCTCGATTTTCCATTTTGTTAATAGTTAATTTTATTAGATTTGAAATGTACATTTTTTTGTGTGCTCTCTGTACAGGCATCATGGAAAAAATGTTTTTTTTTCAAAGGGAGATTATCAACCCTACAGTATAGTTGAATATATTACGGATGCATTGCAATATGAACATCGGTTCTTCCAGGGTAATGACCCGAAATGTACTACCTCCCCACCCATATTCTGTCTTGCAGTATCACCTGGGTGAAAACAGTGCCTGAGTATGTTACATAGTTACATAGTTACATAGTAGATAAGGTTGAAAAAAGACGTACGTCCATCAAGTTCAACCTATGCTAAATTTAGACAACAGATACTTTATCCTATATCTATATTATTGATCCAGAGGAAGGCAAACAAAAACCCCATTAAGGGGAAAAATAAATTCCTTCCTGACTCCAAGAATTGGCAATCGGATTAATCCCTGGATTAACATCCTTCCCATGTTTACTTATTTGGTATATCCATGTATACCTTTCCTTTCTAAAAAAGATGGCCAACCTTTTTTTGAACAAATCTATTGTATCTGCCATCACAGTCTCCATGGGTAATGAATTCCACATTTTAACTGCCCTTACTGTAAAGAACCTTTTCCTTTGTTGCTGGAGAATTCTCCTTTCCTCCAACCTTAAGGGATGGCCCGAGTCCTTTGTACTGCCCGTGGGATGAATAGCTATTTTGAAAGCTCCTTGTATTGTCCCCGAATATATTTGTATATAGTTACCATATCCCCTCTTAGACCCCTCATTTCTAATGTAAATAAATCTAATTTAGCTAGCCTCTCCTCATAAGTTAGATTGTCCATCCCCTTTATTAATTTCGTGTCTCTTCTCTGCACTCTTTCTAGTTCCATAATGTCTTTTCTTAGGATTGGTGCCCAAAATTGTACTCCATATTCAAGATGTGATCTTACTAATGCTTTGTAAAGGGGCATAATTATGTTTACTTCCCTTCCATCCATTGCCCGTTTGATGCAAGATAAGATCTTGTTTGCCTTTGCAGCTACTGCATGATATTGGGCACTATTGCTAAGGTTAAACTATTGGGTAAACTGCCTTATTTTATTCTGGAGCATGTGAGTGTATTGGAAGCTCCTTGCTCTAGTATTTTTTGTCAATTAAAACTGTGTTGCACTATATTTTTCTTTTTTCCCCCCACATATGCAGTCTACATCGTTATCTGATTCCATGTGATTTTTTCAACCCTGGAGAGGAAGTTTTGCACTTTGTGTCCTCCCCATACATACATACATACATAAATACCTACATACATACATACATATACATATATACAGTGTTCGACAATCCTATACATTTACACGCCCGGAGCGAGTGGATTTAACCTCCGGGCGAGTAAATATTGGCCCAATCAGCACACGTGTTTGTTTTTTTTAATTTTCCCTGCTCGTTGCTGCCTGAAAAAAAAAAAACTCCACCTACCTGACAGCTGATTGGTGCACGCTCCCAGGCTTTGTGGGCGCGCGGCCAGGCTCTATATGAGCCCGCCCCCAACAAGCGGCCATTCTTTCTAGCCGGAGATATGTTGCAGAGTAAGTACTCTAATCCTCCGGCCCCTCTGCTCCTTCCCTACAAGCCAAGGTGTTTCCCCGCTTCCCCCCCCCGATACTCGCGCCGTGGGGCGGGTGATGGTAGTGGGGGTGTCCCCCCCTCTTCTCTCCCCGGTCCCACGCCACTTCCCGCTTCCCACGATACTTGTGGGCGGGTGATGGTAGTGGGGGTGTCCCCCCCTTCTCTCCCCGGTCCCGCGCCACTTCTTGCTTCCCCGATACTCGCAGGGCGGGTGATGGTAGTGGGGGTGTCCCCCCCTTCTGTCCCCGGTCCCGTGCCACTTCCCGCTTCCCCCGATACTCGCGGGGCTGGAGATGGTAGTGGGGGTGTTCCCCCCTTACCTCCTTGGTCTCCGCTTCCCCACGTTCCCGTGGCTGTCCGCGCAGGGCGGGAGATGGTCGCGGGGGGAGGGGGGGGGGTCAGTGGTGGTGGTGCTCTGTCGTGCGGCCTGTCCTCTTCTTCCCCCTGTCGTGTGTGTGTATATGGGAGTGTGTGTGTGTGTGTGTATATGGGAGTGTGTGTCTGTGTGTATATGGGTGTGTGTGTGTGTGTGTGTATATGGGTGTGTGTGTGTGTGTGTGTGTGTGTGTGTGTGTGTGTGTGTGTGTGTGTGTGTGTGTGTGTGTGTGTGTGTGTGTGTGTGTGTGTGTGTGTGTGTGTGTGTGTGTGTGTGTGTGTGTGTGTGTGTGTGTGTGTGTGTGTGTGTGTATTGGAGTGTGTTTGTATATGGGAGTGTGTGTGTATATGGGAGTGTGTGTGTGTGTGTGTGTGTGTATGGGAGTGTGTGTGTGTGTATGGGAGTGTGTGTGTGTGTGTGTGTGTGTGTGTGTGTGTGTGTGTGTGTGTGTGTGTGTGTGTGTGTGTGTGTGTGTGTGTGTGTGTGTGTGTGTGTGTATATGGGAGTGAGTGTGTGTGTGTGTGTGTGTGTGTGTGTATATGGGAGTGAGTTTGTGTGTTTGTGTGTGTATATGGGAGTGTGTGTGCGTGTATATGGGAGTGTGTGTGTGTGTTCTTCCAGATCTGACTCCAGCTTCACACGGAAGACATCGGAACCCCCCCTAACCCAGAAGACAGGTAGGGAACACATCCCCTCCAATGTATAACATTGCGGGAATGAGGGTACCTGGACATTGAGGGACTGCGGATCAGGTAAGATCCCAGGTGGGATTGCTGCTTTAGATATTGTGAAGCAGGGACGTCCAGACACTGGTTAAGGGGTTCAGGAAACTAGTCATTCACACCTGGCTTTTATTTCTAGATCGGCATTTACACACACACACACACAGACACACACACACGTAACAAGGACTAATTGTAGTATAATGTAATTCAATAAATATATTTATGTCAAAGACGAATGTTGTTCTGACTAGGAATTTATTAAATGTATTTTATTTATATATTTTATTTCAAAGCGGGGTTGGGGGCGGGACTAGGGTTGGGGGCGGGAATAGGGGCGGGGTTGGGGGCGGGACTAGGTGGCGAGTAGATTTTTTGGTTGGGCGAGAAGATTTTTGGGTGATTTGTCAAACACTGCATATATACATATACATAATAACAACAAGCTAGCATGGAGATAAAGAAATGAATGCATGTTGATTAGACACACACAGAGGAGCATGTGAAATGGCAGCTAACAAACAACAAAGCCATAAGAGTTACATATGGGTACTTAGCAAAAGTCCAGCATGAGTCCAGGAAGATGAATAATTATCCACAACTGGTATGGTGCTCGTGAGTTCAAGAAGAGTAAACCAGAACTGCAACCGCCACACTGCGCATGCTCCCTGGGTAACGGGAGCACGGAATGGAGGCACTGAGCATGCAAAATAGCAGGAAAAGGTAATAGTAGCTGAGGACACCACCAGATTCAAAGGAGACAATCAATCAACGTGTATTCATTTCTTTATCTCAATGCTAGCTTGTTGTTATTTTTACATCAATTAACTACAGTTGGAGGTTCAATTCTGGTAGTAACTGACCGGCCGGTCTGAGTGTTTAGAGGCAATTGCTTTTTGCCTCTACACTTTTACAATCATGGGTAAACTACAATTTAATTAGCACATAGGACCATCATTTATCAATCCAAATCCACCTAGCAGGATATACTGTTGTCTCTCCTCTCACATTAGCTTATTTTAGCTTGTTACCTTTATTTAGTCAGGAGTGTTCAGTATTATTTTAGCCTTATGGACACCACTGGTTCTTTTATTCTGTTTTGTGTTTGTATGTGATGAATAAATTTTGATACAATTAATGTATGCTAGAGTGCTAATTTTTGGGATTCTTTGTTTCTCTGTAGGTATATATATATATATATATATATATATATATATATATATATATATATATATATATATATATATATATAAATATATATAAATATATATATATATATATATATATATATATATATATATATATATATATATATATATATAAACATTTAATAAGTAATGCTCTGGGGCTCTGAATGACCTCTTGCACTCTGTAAAGACTATTTACATTTTTGGACACATTTTGCTACAACAGATTTTTGTGTGTTAAGTGCATAGTTTTGCTTCTATAATGGACAAGGACCTAAGACCCTGGCATATATATTAATAACATATTCTCCCTACTTCTTGGGTGGTGAAAGCCGATAAATATGATTACAATTGAGTAACGGGTTAATATTAATGCATTGAAAGTACCTTGAAGAGTAGAAAGGTGAATTGGCTAGAGTAGACATGATATCTCTAACTGTACATGCAATGTCTTGTATATAATGTATACCTTGATCACTTATGTAACTATATATTGTAACCATGTATTATTTGTCATCTTAACTCTATGCCCAAGACATACTTGAAAACGAGAGGTGACTCTCAATGTATTTATTCCTGGTAATTTTTTTTATAAATAAATAATATTAACCCTGGTTGCATATCTAAGTCATGTGCTCAATTGTGGGCTATTCATAACAGATGGTATATGGGGATGGATTGAGAGGGGGATATTGTTAATTTTAGGGACCTTTGTGAAGTTGAAAAGTGGGCCAGCTTGAGAGCTATGTATTAAAGCCGCAGTTCAAGCAATATCCTAAATGTGTGTTTTTTTTTAATAATTCAGTTCTGTACTATGAGAAAATGCTTGTAGCATTTAAATGAAAAAAAATGCTTTAAAGACATGTTTAATGTTTCTAATGTAGGAAGCATTTCCAAAGTGACAGCCCCTTCCCCTTCTGATAGGCTGTAGCTCTTGAGCCCCTCCCTCTCTCTAGCAGTGCATCAATTGTATCTAGTAACTTCCCAGTCACATAATATTGCTGGACTACATTGCCCACAGTGCTGTACAAGAACTGAATTAAATAGCCAGAGCAAGCGATCGATCACAGGAGAACGGATCGATCTGCAACTTAGCTAATCACTTATCAGTGTGCAGATTGTATTGATGCACATATTGAATGGGGGAATATATGTACAGTATGTATATGTATACAGCAGAGACTGCGACTATTCTAACACAAACCAGTGGCAATCGCCAAAAAGACCCAGGTACATGCTGGGTACATGCCTTAACTTGCCTTAAACTAGACCCAGCATTTCTGCATTGATTAATGGCCCATCAGAGTAACAGAGGGGGTTCCTGGCAGTCCCATTCAAACTGAGGGACCCCTGCTGTGTTAATCCTATGGGTCATTAGTCAATGCAGAAATGTCTTAAACGTGCCTTAAACTAGCCAGGATACACCCAGCATGTACCCAAAATATATATAAGCCTAAGACATGCAAATGAGCATACAGTTATATTTCCATTTGCTATATGCTTTCCTGTGGAGGGTTTTTGTCACTTTTTTTACTCACCATAACTTAACTAAGTATGGTAAAACCCATCCTCATTGATCAGCTTTGCATAGCCAGTGTAACCAACCCCACACTGATGAGACCCATTAAGGTCGAAACAGCTGTCTGTGGGTGGGTTTACTGGCTATGCATCTTAACCCTGGCTGTGCTTAAAGTTTTGACCATGCAGCAAGCTTAAGCCTATAGGGAACCATGTTTAAAATGGTTTTGAAGCAAAAAGTGGCACTGTGTGCTCATTTGCATGTCATTTCCCAGAATCTCTTGCTGCAGTGGGAGTGTTGTGTGCTGGGTGATAATGGTGAAGGGCGGGGTTTCAGACCTGCCTAAGACATGCAAATGAGCATACAGTTATATTTCCATTTGATAACACACATTCCCAGATAGCTCAAACGCCTACATCCACCACATCATGAATATATATTTATGCCAAAATGAGTGCTACTGAGCATGGCAAATGTATACGTACAACAGAAGACACGGGTGCCCAATGCTACATCAAATTGACAAAACATATATGGTAATGAGTATAAAGTTTAAATACTTGAATAAAAATAGTAATGACTTGGTTATTTAGTTAAACCCTTTGGCCAAAGAATCGTAAGCCTGCATACCAACGTCAAGGTAAACCAAAAATGCAGGTCCTAACACTAAAACTGTGAACCCTTTCTGTTACCACTGTATGAGGGGAAGGAACTGCAGTGAGTCCTGTCCATTTCAGCAAGTTGCTAGAATCTCCCAAGTTAAAAAGGGGGAGGGGTGAGCTCTGGGGGGAGGTGCCACCTAACCGCCAGAGACTGTTACCAACCAGAAATTAATTAACAAACATTCCCAGATAGCTCAAACTCCCAAATCAACCACATCATGAATATATATTTATGCCAAAATGAGTGCTACTGAGCATGGCAAATGTATACGTACAACAGAAGACACGGGTGCCCAATGCTACATCAAATTGACAAAACATATATGGTAATGAGTATAAAGTTTAAATACTTGAATAATAATAGTAATTACTTGGTTATTTAGTTAAACCCTTTGGCCAAAGCGTCGTAAGCCTACATACCAACTTCAAGGTAAACTAAAAATGCAGGTCCTAACACTGTATATATATATAGGATTTATTTAAAAAAAATGGCAGCTTGAACTGCAGTTTCAACCCTTGTCCCGTATGCAGGTCACGTGCTCACAGATTTGCCCTATGTGACAGGTACCATAAGATAAGACAGTGAACCTGAAGGCATCACTATTGTGAAGGGTCTTAAATCGAACCAACTATATAAGTAGACCAGGAGCCATACAGAGGGGTGTACAGGAATTTCTAAGAGGGGGAACCCTATGTAACAGTAGAAATAGTGCAGTTTCTAGAAATGTGCAAACTTTTGGCATGCCTAAGTGAACTTTGCAAATATCAACCTTTTTAGTTCTGCAAAAAGGTTACTTCTATCCAAAAGATTTTAACAAGTTTGCTTAATGTTGAAAAAGTATATGGACAATGCATGTTCTATTAATTTAAGTTACTTTTGCTTTCAAAATTCAATTCAACTTTGAAAAAAATCAAAACTTTCTTTATGTTGTGTAGATGCTACTTTGCTACCTTTTAAAAGCAATGTTGTAGACTTTGAGCAGTTTAGACTACTGTATTTTGCTAGAACTTTTGGCAAGTTGGAAAGTCTGCTCAAAACCGCATAGTGAATCTAGACTCCGCCTTGATACACATTGGCCCAGATTAACAAAAGGGTGATAACCTTTAGCACACCTTTACTCCCATTCATATGAATGAGGACTGAGGTGTGCTAAAGTTTAGCACTCTTTAACACAAAGGCATTGCTGTGCAAAGTGTGTTTCTTTAGTATTTATTAGAAGTTCAAACAGGATGCATAAATCTGCTTACATAGCATATTGTAACCATACTGCAATGTTTCAGGGCCGCTAGCCCTTTTGTCAGGTGTGAAACATTGCGGTTACAATAAATTATGTAAATAGATTTATCCATGCATGTTTAAAGAACTATTAAATACTCAAGAAATGCATTTTGCAAAACAATGTCTGGAGTATATAGTTACCTTTGTTCCTAACTTACCATTTTTCTTAGTGCCGGTTTTCCAGGTTCTTTTTATTAATTCTACTGGGTGCCCTGGATGGTCAGGGCACCTGACATAAGCATCTACTGTACATAACAACAAATTCCTACCTGAGAGAGAGGATTACAGCAAAGGTTGACTACCAACGTTTCTACTTCTTTTGTGTCATTTCCATAATTCTGCCATATCATGCAGAAAGCAGAATGACCTGCAACTGACCCATCATCAGTCCTGCTATCAGCTCAAGCATGAGTTTGTAACCAGGTGGAATTAAACTTTTTTACATGTTAGTAGAGATGGGCAAATGTGTCAAAACTCAATTTGTGAATCATTCGCAGAGTTTTAGGCAAAATGTTATTTGTGGACAAATATTTGAATGCGAATCAATGTTGATAAAACATTCAAGCAAATGTATACAATTTCGCCAGTGGCCACCATATGTAAAGTTGATCTGAAATTCGATTGGGTCAAAGACACTCAAACCCACCTTCAAACAACACGTGCAGAGATACCTACTGTATGCACAAAAAAAGAGCACACCTGAGATACCTGGGATTTATGCTAAAAGGATATACAAAGTAT
The DNA here is from genome assembly GCF_040206685.1 of Ascaphus truei. NCBI lineage: Eukaryota > Metazoa > Chordata > Amphibia > Anura > Ascaphidae > Ascaphus > Ascaphus truei. The sequence goes on along the minus strand of NC_134486.1, from coordinate 51,501,854 downwards.
ATTTTAATTACTCCTTTTAGCATACAGTATATCGCAGGTATCTTAGGTCTGCTCCTTTTTGTACACAGGTCATCCCCCAATGTATTGTTTGAAGGTGGGTTTGAGGGGATATATATATGAAAAAAGGAAAAAAGTGCACCCCTAGTGCAATAACCTCAATGATGTAGAAAGGTATATATTTATTAAAATAAATGTGTGGTAAACAATGCACACTTACAAGATAGAAAATGAACAATTCATGTAAAGGTATCTTTGATGGTCTGTGTATGAAATGACCAGGATGGGAAGGTGGGGGGGGACCGCCGATAACTCACTATCACTGCACGACAGCAGACCACCGCCGGAGGCTGCAAGTATTCACAAACACTGCCGCCAGCAGTATTGATGTCCCGATCACTCCAGGCTAAATGCATGTGCAGCTGGTCAGATCCTCCCACTGGTACACCGGCACAGCAACAAGACAGTTCATCCGGTATACAAGTGTCCAGAATTGCATGGAAACACCACGTGATCAACGTGGTGACGTCAGAGGAATATGACGTCTAAGATAAACTAGAAATATATACTCTACATGCTTGAATTTCATTGGTCACAAATCTAATTGGTATACCTTGTTATAATAAGCATTAATACAAAAAGCATGAATATAACAGACAACAAATGGAAAATAAATAAATAATAGAGTATCATCATGCTCACAGGACATCTAGGTACATGACTATATATAAAAAAATATATACACAAATATACTAAATAGAAATAGACATGCAATAACTGAAAGTTAATCAATTTACCTAAACCTAAATTAAATAACTATATTCACTAAAAAACAGTAATTAAACCTCAGGATGCTACATATTAAATGTAAAACAGAGGGAATAACCAATGGAACAGGGAACCTGACATCCTAAACAATGGTACTAATGTCAAGGTTCTCGTTTAACCCAGAGGGAACCAGAGAGTTTAACTTAAAGATCCAAAAACTCCCTTCTAGAAAGGAGTTTAAACCGGTCACCAGCTAATACAGAAGGAGGAATGACCTCCAGATCCATAATCCTCAAACTGTCAGGTGATTTATTATGGACCATCAGGAAATGTTTGGAGACATAGGGCTCTATGCAGTAAGCGCCGAAAAAGTGCAATCGCCAAGGGTTGCCGATAGGCCTTATTTTGGCGATTTGTCCACGCAGTATTCAGTAAGGGCCGAATCCATGCCGATCCCTGCCGAATCACTGCGAAAGCAAAACTGCCGATGAGCCTGTGCCAAAACAGCCTGGCTCCCGATAACCTGCCGATAGGCCTTTTCTGCCGATAGGTGTTTGCAGCAGATAGAGACCAGCCGCTCTCTCAGCGCAAACATCGGCAAAATATATAGTATTTATAAACAACTTTTACTGATAGTGTACATGTGCAGGGGGTCTCCGGAGCTTAACCGCATTGGTTTCAGGTCCGGGGACCCCCTGCTTCCCGAGATACAGGTCCCTTTATGAGGTGCCGGTATCCCTCTGCATTTAAATGTCCCGATCACGTGACCGCGGAATGTAAACAAAGCAGAGGGATACCGGCACCCCATAAAGGGGCCTGTATCTCGGGAAGCAGGGGGTCCCCGGACCAAAAACCAAAGCGGTTCAGCTCCGGAGACCCTCTGCACATCTACACTATGGGTAAAACACATATATAAATAAATACTCATTCCTTACCTTTGCGGCTATGTGCTATGGTAACGAAGCAGCATGAATGAATTTTTAATAATAGTGTACTGTGAGTAGGGGGTCCCCTGAGCTGAACCGCATTGCTTTGTGTACCAGGGATGCCCTGCTTCCCGAATTACAGGCCCCGGTATGTGTCATCGGGTGGCAGTGTCGCCGCCATCTTTATAGTACCCCATTCGCACCGTGTCTGCTATAAATATGGCAGCGACACTGTAAGCAATGTCCCAAACTGGGGCCTGTTACTCGGGAAGCAGGGGGTCTCTGAGCTACAAATCACTGTGGTTCAGCTCAATATTATTAAAATACATAAATGCTGCTTCATTACCATAGCGTATAGCTGCTAAGGTAATGAAGGGGTTAAGGCAGAATAGCATGTTTATTGGGGACATTTGCTCCCAATAAACATTGCAATGAACAACATACACCCCCTGTGTATTTAAAAAACATAAACAACAATAAATACATTAAATACATATAGCACTCACCCTTTTCCGGCTGCCACGATGAAGGCCATCCAAATCTTCATCATGCCCATGCCCCTTCCGCTGCTGCAAAACAGACACAAGAATGAAAACATCCAATGTAATGTCCCCTAACCCCTTAATCACCATAGCGGTTATTAACCGCTACAGTTATTAAGGGGTTAACCCACTCTCACCCACCACTCGGGAGGCCTATATGCCCTCCCACACTAACCCCCCACCCCGTGAGGCCTAACCACCCTTGCCCACTACCCACAAGGGAGGCCTACCCACATACCCTTGGGGCCAATACCCCCCCAACCCTAGTACCCACAAAAAAAAATCCAGATAGGGATAATAGATTATTTGCCCATTCTTAAACACATTAACCAGCATATTCAAATAAATAAAGTACTACTGACCTCCTCAATAAGAAGCCCCCGTCGCCAGCAACATCCGGGTCTTTTGTTGCCCACAAAATACATAGCCAATACAAAGCCAATACATTGCAATTATATTCATATATCAATTAACCCCAAAAACACCTTATCGGATAATAACCGCAAAGGTAATTAAGGAGTTAAGCCACACTGGCCCGATACCCACCCTTCACCCATTCATTTGTACAGTGGCTTCATCATGCAACTATATATATATATATATATATATACAGAGAGAGAGAGAGAGAGAGAGAGATACACGTACATGATGAACCAATATACAAATAAATGTAGAAGGGTTATCAAAAACATGCTGCACTACACATAACACTTCTCCATACAGACACACTACAATAAAATCAATTTTCTTTAATAATCCTATCTGATCTTACAATCAAAATCCTCAAATGCCAATCAAAAACCTCAACTGACAATCAAAACATTGCATTTACATGGTATATATGATGCATACAATCTATGCACCATATACATTCTGCAAATTAATGTTAACAATAACATTCAAAACAAAATACCAATACCTCCAAACAAGTATACTATTTAAACCAATCCAGTAAACATAAATCAATTAGCATTCATTAATGACATCCCTAAACAATTTACATTCCATCCCTAACAATTAAACAATTAACTAATTCAAGCGTTGAACAGAACAATTTATCCTGTGAAAAAATATAAGTACCAACAAGAATACAATATAGAAAAGCAAGCCTCACCCTGAACTAAAGTACACCATACAATAGCAACAATTACATCTATCCCGAGATACAGGCCCCTTTATGGGGTGCCGGTATCCCTCTGCTTTGTTTACATGCCGCGTTCACGTGATCGGGACCTTTAAATGCAGAGGGATACCGGCACTCCATAAAGGGGCCTGTATCTCGGGGAGCAGGGGTTCCTCGGACCTGAAACCAACACGGTTCAGCTCCGGAGACCCCCTGCACATCTACACTATGAATAAAAATGTATTTTAAATGTATTTATTTATAGTCATGTATTTATTTATTTATTTTAGATTTATTTATTTATTTTTTGGGCGGCTGCTGTGTGTGAATTTTTTTTATTGTGGGTAGCGGGGGTGGGTGAAGGGGGTATTAGCCCCAATGATGGTTGTTTAGGGCTTGCGGGGGGGTAGCGGGAGGGGTTAGCCCCTTCATGACCGTAGCGGTATTAACTGCTACGGCCATGAAAGGGTTAAGTGCACCTGCAACCCCCCCGCAAGTCCTAAACTCACACCAAGGGCCAAATACCCCCTTCATCCACCCCCGCTACCCACAATAAAGCGGGCACGGTGGGTTAACCCCTTCATTGCCTTAGCAGCTATCAGCTATGGTAATGAAGCAGCATTAATGTATTTTAATAATATTGTGCAGGAGCTTTGATTTGTGGCTCAGGGAACCCCCTGCTCACTGTACAATATTATTAAAAATACAGTATTATTAAAAATACAGTCATGCTGCTTCGTTACCGTAGCACTTATTCCTACTGTAGATGTGCAGGGGGTCTCCGGAGCTGAACCGCTGTGGTTTTAGGTCTGGGGACCCCTTGCTCCCCGAGATACAGGCCCCTTTATGGGGTGCCGGTATCCCTCTGCTTGGTTTACATTCCGCGGTCACATGATCGGGACCTTTAAATGCAGAGGGATACCGGCACCTCATAAAGGGGGCTGTATCTCGGGAAGCAGGGGGTCCCCGGACCTGAAACCAGCGCGGTTCAGCTCCGGAGACCCCCTGCACATCTACACTATGAATAAAAATGTATTTTAAATAATTTTTAATGTGCCGATGTTTGCGCAGAGAGAGCAGCGAATCTCTCTCTGCTGCAAACACATCTCGCCAGGGGACGGCCTATAGTATCATTGATGTGCATATACAGTACTGTATGTGTATGTTAGGGGTTATAGGGGTTGTTGTTATACAGTATATACTGTATATATACAGTATATACTGCATTACAATTAATGAATTTCTCGGCTTTAAAGACAACAGCTCGCAAACGCCCCCATGAGTTTTTACACGGCATTGCAGTATTGCAGCCAGCGGGAATAAAATGCTTAAATCACAGCCGCGAAAATAACGCAATTCACCCCGGGAGAAAACGACACAAAACCGCAGATAACCGGGAAAATCTGAAATTCGCAGAGCTAGCCGAGTTAGAATAAAGTTGGTCGCCACTGTAGCTTATCGGCGCTTACTGCATGAGGCCCATAGTGATTTGTTACTATATATATATAAAAATATATATATATATATATATATATATATATATATATATATATGTAGTGCAGAATAAATGAGTTATTCAGTATTAGGTGATACCTTTTTTATTTGGACTAACAATTTATGTCATAGGACAAGCTTTCAAGAGTTTTCCTCTCTTCCTCGGGTCTACAGTGGGACATTATTTGTCACAACCAGATCATTCCATAAATGATTTAAAAATCAAAATCCTCAATGGAATGTTCAAACGCACCAAGAACGGAAAACATTTGAGCTCAGAATGATAAGACTCTTTGACACCAAAACAAGTGGACTTAATGCAGACATGGGGTTTCTCACACACAATCATAATTTATTGTAATGGTCCTTCCTGCTATTGTGCCATCCTATACCTTCTCCCCTGCATCCTCTTCCCCCTCTGTGCTGCTGTGGATGTACAGCCCCCCCCCATCCCTAATTCTCACCTTCATTATCTCTGTTTTAACACCCCTCCAGTGCCTATCTGTTCTTTATTCTTTCTTTTTTCCCCCTTTTTTTCAAATCCCTGTCTAAGTCACAGAAAGCTTTGTATATCAGTATTGCTTCACCTGAGGAAAAAAGGAAAACTCTCAAAAGTTTGTCCAATGACATAAATTGTTAGTCCAAATAAAAAAGGTATCACCTAATACTGAAGAACTAATTTATTCTTGGGACTTGATCAGGCATATTATATTTCCAATCTTTGCATATACAGTACTACTGAAGACTGGAATATAGTCTCTCTCCAATAAAAATCGGATCACTTCTTGTGTAAAGTCTATGTGGATTTAAAAAAAAGGTATAGCCATTGACAAAAAGATTTATCATTCTCCAGCCATCTAATAACAATTTTGATTTAATTACATTTCTAAAAGTTGAGGTTAAGTTCCTAGAATTTGAGCTAAATCTGTCTTTAATTAGGTTAATAAGAGCATTGAAATTCCCTTCCAGGACTACGCAGCCTACAGCAAAGCCTGGAAGCTTTGGAAAATCTTTTTGTAGGAATTCTTTGACCTGTATTTGGGGCATATACAGTAGTGTGGCAAATTTTGTGTAGGACTCCCGTGCTTGTTCGTTTCATAAAGAAAAAAAATCTGTCCTCATACTGTAGTCTGTTATCTGAGACTCAAATTGAAATGAAAGATGTTTGTTAAAAAGAATCGCTACTCTTTACCCGTGAGTAGGACTTAAAAATTTGTGTATTATGCTTATCCCATATTTTTGGTGTTCTTTGTTTGGCAAAGTGTGCTTCTTATATAAACACAATGACCCCTTTCATCAAAAAATAGTAAGCACTAGCCTGCTCTTCGCTGGGTACTTTAGGCCTTTAACATTTAGCGTAATTAGTTTTGAATGATCCATTATTTTTTAAGCTTTACAAGCTGAGGCTTTTGTCTTACCTCTGCGTATGTTGCTGTATGAATTGTCTTAATCATGACACACTCTTATTAAAGTAACTGTTCTGGAAGGAAAAAATATAAAATCGCAGGACTTCGCCATTCTAGACATTAAATAACGTTACATTCTAACATTGCTAATGATCTCAGAAGTAGCTTCTCCCACACACTCATGTATTCAGAGCTTGTAAGTGTATGGTTATTTATATAGCACCCCCAATTTATTCAGCGCTTCACAAAAGAGACAATACAGGGACTTATAATACAATAAGTGCAGCAAACAAAATACAAACATACAATAGGAAAGGAAATCCTTGCCCCTGAGAGTTAACAATCTAACTGATTAAACCCTAATGTTTTAAAACCAATTCAGTCTCAACTATAAGGCCTCGTTCAGGTTGCCAGCTGTAGGAGTTGGAGGGAGGGCGGGAGGGCGGCAGTGCGGCAGTTTGCTGGGCGATTTGTGTTTATCCCCCAGCAGACTTTTCAGCATTGGGGAGGGGGCGGGGTTACACACGGCAGGTTAAGTATCGAGGTTGCAGTCATGAAATCATTCTCAAGAATGATTTCATTGGCTGCCTAGGTCCCTGTGACGCTGCTGCAGCTCCAAAAAACGAAATTTTCGTTTATTGAAACTGTAGCCAGCTTCAACTCCTGGCTTCGGAGACAGGGCAGTTGCTACCCTGACAACCAGTATTCAAATTGAATACTTTGTTTCTCACGGCAGCACGCACGGCAGTACGCCCTCCCTCCGAAACCAGCACCCTGAACATGGCCTAAGAAATGTCTTACTTTTTAACCATACTGTATAACCCATTCTAGTATTTGCAGTTTTGAGTAACACTTGGTTTAAACAGTAATTATAATCAGAATGGGATCCATATTTATACTTTGCATCAATTTGTAGAATAACCCATCTATTTATCTTAATGATTTCTTTTAATAAAATAAAGTACTTCAACAAAAACTCCCCAGTCACCATATCAATTGACCGAACGATGCAATCATTCAGTTCTTCCACTAAATATTTCATAGGATCTACTACAATTATCCATGTCAATCCTATGTGAAACCTCTGGTGATGGTCTCCATCTCCATCACAGAATCAACAATTTCTGTGGGAAACATTCAACATTTGTGGGCAGGGACGCCAAAAGGGGGAACAGCTGGGATAAATGTCCTGGGCCCGGCTGCTCTGCGGGTCCCAGCAGTCCTGGACAGGAAGTTAGGCCTACTTTCTGGCAATGGCAGCAACTGGATCAGCCCCTCTATATGTCAAGCACATAGGTGAGTCATCTCTCCTTTCAGCTGGACCTTTGACAGGGCCCCTTCTGCAGGTAGGTCAACATAGTCCTGTTCTCTCCTCTGGACTCCACCACCACAGGCCCATACCTACTAATCCCTCCTCCAAGACTCTTACCTACGCCTCTTCTCATCCAAGGCCCTTACCTACTCCCAACCAAGGCCCTAACATATTCTCCCTACCCCCAAGGCCCTATTCTCCCCTAAAGGCCCATACTTACTATCCCCCTCCCCCAGTAATACATACTCTCCCTTCCAGGCCAATACCTACTCTCCCCCCAAGTCCATACTACTCCCCCCTCCCACAGGTAACTACCTACTTTCTCCTCTAACCAAGCCAATACCTCCTCCCCTCCCCCAGGACAATATCATGATCCCCCCAGGGCCATACCTACTCCAACCAGGCCCATACTCTCCATCCATTACATCCTTCCCTCCCCCCATAGCTCCTTCTCCCTCCCCCAACAGCTTCTTCATTCCACAATAGCTTCTTCTCCCTCCCCCATATCTTCTTCTCCCTACCCAATAGCTCCTTCACCCTTCATCCTCCCATACTGTAGCTTCTTCCCCCTCCACCGTTCTTTCTCCATCCTCCCTCCATAGTACCTCCCTCTCCTATAGCTCCTTCTCCCTCCCATACAAATACCTACAGCCCAGTACTGCAGGGCTCTTACCTCTCCTCTCCCCTTCCAAAGACCTTACCTACTCCCACTCCCCCAGGCCCATACTTACTCCCCACCTCCCGACCCATACCTACTCTCTAGAAGACTGTAGGTATTACCGGAGCACAGCCAGCACTGAAGAAAAAATTAAGTATAATGGGCAACTCCAAATAAAGATCAATTTAGCTACTCTCTACCCTGGCCCATACCTACTTCTCTCCTCCTCCTAACCTACTCACCACCCCCCCACCCCCTATTCAGGCCCATACCCACTTTCCCTGCCGACTATACCTACTCTCCTCCTTCTCCCCACTGTCCAATACCTATTCCCCACCCAGGCTCATACCTACTCTCTCCTCTGCCCAGGCCCATACATACCCCTCCCCCTCAGGACCATACCCTGTTTGCCCTCAGGGCCATAAATACCTCCCCTCTCCCTAAGATCTTTACCTACTCCCACCAGGCCCATATTATCCATCCATTACCTCCTTCCCCCCATGCCCATAGCTTCTTCTCCCTCCCAAATAGTTCCTTCATCTCCCTCCCCCCCATAGCTTCTTCTTCCTCCTCAAAAGCTCCTTCTCCCACCCTCCCCATATCTCCTTCTCCCTCCTACAATCAAGGTGTAGAGAAAGTGGGAGTCCAGGTACAAGCCGAGGTTGTGGATAAGAGAAGGCAGGGGTCCAGGTACAAGCTGAGGTCGAGGATAATAGGAGACAAGGTTAGCAGAATTGCACAAGGCAAAGTAGGACACAGCAAGCTGGGTGCTTGTGGGTAGCACTTCATTGCAGGTTAGGACTACTATGCTCAGCCGATTTGAAGCAGGGATCGGTGAGCATATAAAGGACTGTAAGCCAATCAGGGGAAAGGCACAAGTTTGACTGTGATGATTGTCTTTTGATAGCAGAACCAATCCATGCTGCCATCCGCCCTCTCAATTGTCAGGAGGCGGAGTAAGCACCGCAGGTGAAGTAAATGAGATGGTTATACTACTGTCAGTGTTAACTCATGGTTGGGTCCTTTTGCCTGACAATAGTAGAATGGTGCCTATGCAAAATCCTGTCAGCGTGAGGCGCATCACCAGTGGTGTCATGGGGCACGTCACGGTGGCGGGACCTAAGACCAATCCTCACAGTATCTCCCCCAGCTAACTCATTGCCACCCACTGGGCTGTATCCACCAAGTCTGGTAGATACAAACGGTGTCCCCAGAGGGTGCCCTTTGTTCTCCGGACTTTGCAACTTACCCTTCCTCGCTCACTAAACGGTCTTCTCACCTCTGGACATCCTCTCCTCTTTCAACTACGGTCTTTTACAGACATGCCGGCATCTATGCTGATGCACTGGCTGACTGTATAGAGTCTTATTGCAAATGTCTAAAATATTATGTAGCCCTTTTTGTGAACCCCTGCACAAAGGAACTACTGATGCTGTGGTTTACCTGTGGCTCCAGGAGCTCTAAGCCTCCGCTGTTGGGGAGCCTGGGGTCTTACCCTCTATTATCATGGTGCAGCGCCTCCACTTACCCAGGATCCCCATTGTAGAGAATCTACCCTGAGTAAGAAACATACAACTGTGTTGTGCAACAAGCAACCTTTTACTATGACACTAACTAATACGAAAATGTAACGTACATATAACATGCATATAACTCTTATACTTTATAATCAAGCATTTCACACTGTGGCTCGGCCACACCTTTATAGGGTTAATGTCCTGTACACAGGTGGCTCTGCCACTCTCCCAAGGAGTATGTCCTGCAACTAGTAGCTGTATTGAATGATTTACTGGCACACTAGTGCCCCCAGTTAGTTAGTGGGAGGCGGGATCAGCGCCTGGTGACCGGTGTAGGTGCACTTGTTGACTAACAATACCTCCCAGTCACTGCGGTGACCACACCACTTCACAAAGGGTCCGTAGTGTTGCTCCAGCCTTGCGCCGACACTCTGCTCTGCTGTGCAGTCTGTTCTCCAGACCAAGATGGCGTCCGCAACTCTTGCAATTGAACCAGCACTAATGGGATGCTTCCCTAAATGCTACGGCCGTCCCTACAAAAGTGGCACCCTACGGTGACAGGGGTTATACTCCTGGGGGCTGGGGGAATGTATCTGTCCTAAGCGTAAGGGTCACTGACCCTCCGCTCTCACACACGAGGTTCCGCCACCTTCCTCCTTCTCCTCTCTCACTCGTGTGTCCGCCCACACGCTTCCTGTCTCTTCCCTATCCAGAGTCTCACACCCTATTGGTCCCCAGCCTCAGCTGACTCCTCCACAGTTCACAGTTCAGAGTTCAACCCCCAAAGTCCCGCCGGATTGGTTGCCGTTCGCGCGCTTTCCTCGCGCATGCGCAGCCTTACTATTCACACAATGACCTCACTGGCAAAAGAACAGTATGGCGCTTCCTGCATTAGTAACAGCGCGGAACCCACACATATATGTACACATCCTTACATTCTCCCCTCTCCAGAATCCAACGTCCCCGCTGGACTACCTACATATATAACTTATTTACACAGCCCTTCTTCCTTAAATTAGGTTACACATTTCATTGAACAGTACTACCATAGATTGCATTCTATGCCGAGCCCACTGCTGAGCCTCATAATGGGGTGCCCCAAATTGATCATACGCCATTCTCATGGGAGGCTGACTGGTTCTTTGACTTCGCCGAGGTTGGTTCTCCTCGGCTTCCTCTGCAGAGTATCCAGTCTCAACTGGTGTTTCCATCTCTACCCTTGAGGGGTTTTCAGCATTAGTAAAGTCTCTCTGGGGTGTGAAACATGGGCTTTGTGGATCTAATGACTGACTCATTGGAGTCAGATTGTCAATGTTCGGGCCAAGAGGCTCTTTACCCATAGCTCTTTGGGAGATGCCCCCGCGGCCGGAAGGCCCCTTTGAGAGGTTCCTTCCATCGGATCCTCAGAGGTGGCAAGTTTTACAGTCTCTAGGCCATCCTCTGGGTTTCCAACTTCTCCATCTATTGGTGTAGCGGGTAGTTCCAACTCGTCGTTCCCCACTTGAGGTATGGGAAGTAGGTGATTCCTATGCCACACTTTTACGCGGCCTTCAGAGTCCTTGATCCGATACACGGGAAGGCCAGGCATCTGCGACTCCACCTCGTACACACCTTCCCGCCAACGGTCAGCCAATTTATGTTTCCCAGGAACACCTAAGTTTCGTAAGAGAACCGCATCCCCGGGGTGAATTTCCTTGTGACGCACTTTGTGATCATAGCGTCTTTTATTTCCCGCATTCAATTGTGCTGTCGCTCTTTCAGCCAATTTATAGGCCTGCTGCAGACTATCCCGTAACCGCTGTACATATCGGAAGTGCGTTCTGTTGGATACCCCATCGGTAGATATCCGCAGTCGCACATCCACCGGTAATCGGGCTTCTCTTCCGAACATCAAAAAGTACGGGGTGTATCCGGTGGACTCATGCCGGGTACAATTATAAGCATGTACCAATGTCTCCACGTGCTTACTCCACTCCGTCTTTTGTGAGCCTGTCAGTGTTCCTAACATATCCAATAAAGTGCGGTTGAACCGTTCGGGCAAAGCATCCCCTTCGGGGTGGTACGGGGTGGTACGTGACTTGGCAATGTTCAGTAGTGTTAGCAATTCCTTTATCAGTGTACTCTCAAAGTCCCTGCCCTGATCAGAGTGGAGGCGATTTGGTAATCCATAATGAATTAAATACTTTTCCCACAGAACTCGGGCCACCGTTACGGCCTTCTGATCTTTCGTAGGGAACGCCTGGGCGTATCTGGTGTAGTGGTCAGTAATCACTAGTACATTGCTAATGCCCCGGCTGTCGGGCTCAATACAGAGAAAATCCATACACACCAGATCCATGGGGCCTGAACTTTTCAAGTGCGCCATGGGAGCCGCCCTGGTGGGCAGTGTTTTCCTTTGTAAGCAGCGATTACACCTTCGACAATGCTGTTCCACGGACTCTCTCATCCTAGGCCAGTAGAATCTATCCTGTAGTAGCCCGAACGTCTTATCAATGCCCAGATGGCCATGGTCATCGTGGAGAGCCCGAAGGACCATGTTCCTCAAGCACTCCGGCAGAAACAGCTGACGCCGATCGGGATGGTTGTGATATGGGATCACCCGATACAACAAACAATTGTCCATTTCGAACTTTCCAAACTCATTCAACAGGAGTTTCACCAAGTTTTTGGGGGCTTGCTTGAGTATAGAGGGATTTTCTTGTTGTACCGCTTGACGGGCCAGCTCCACTATCGGGTCTTGAGTCTGATAATGCACTAGATCCCTCCACGAGATGATGTTATCTTCCGTGATATTCATCCCTTCTCGACCCTGATAGGCCCGGGGAATGGCTCGCGAGTGACATCCTAAAGAATCAGCAACCTGTAGTTCCGAGAATGCCACCTGATTATTGACCACCGCAGCCACAGAACAGAGAGCACGGATTCCGGGACCCGGTATTTCTTCCCATACTTCCTCATCAGGGGTGGATTGAAGGCCGGGTCGACGAGACAGGGCGTCGGCCCCTATATTGGTGGGTCCTGGTTTGTATTTGAGATTGAAACTGTAGTTGGCCAGGGCAGCTAACCAACGGTGTCCCGTAGCGTCCAATTTGGCGGACGTATTTATGTAGGTCATGGGATTATTGTCCGTGCGTACTTCGAACTGTACCCCATACAGGTAGTCGTGCAGTTTGTCCACCACTGCCCATTTCAAGGCCAAAAATTCCAGTTTATGGACCGGGTAGTTCTGCTCACTAGGTGTCAAGCTTCGGCTCGCATATGCCACTGGGCGGAGCCCCGTCTCATACTTCTGATGCAGAACAGCCCCCAGCCCACTAAGGCTGGCGTCTACATGTAGGACGTATTCACGTTCCGGATCTGCATAGGTCAAGACCGGGGCCTGGGTGAGGCTGGTTTTTAAATTCAGGAATGCCTGTTCACATTCTGGTGTCCATTTCTCCCCAAAGGGTGTTTGCGCCGTGATCCCTTTTCGTTCTGTCTCTCCCGGATAGATCTTTAAAAGATTGTTCAACAGCTTGGCTTTGCTGGAATAGCCTTCCACGAACCGCCGGTAGTAACCACAAAATCCCAAGAAGGACCGCAACTCTTGGACATTATGGGGTCTAGGCCAATTCACCACAGCCTCTATCTTCCCTGGATCGTGGATACTCCTTCAGCCGATACGATGTGGCCCACATACGTCACGGAGGATCGACAGAACTTGCATTTGTCCAGAGACAGTTTGAGGCCCTCCTCCTGAAGTCTATCCAGTACCTTCATCAGCCTCTCGGAGTGTTCCTCTAGAGTCCGCCCGAACACTATAATGTCATCCAGGTATACTAAGCATTCTTGCGGGTTCAGGTCTCCGAGAGTCTTTTCCAACAATCTCTGGAATGTGGCCGGGGCCCCGCAGATCCCTTGCGGCATGCTGGTAAATTGATAAAATCCTAATGGGCAGATGAAGGCAGTCTTTTCTTGGTCCTCCTGGCCCATGGGTACTTGGTAGTACCCGGACCTGAGATCGAGCACACTGAACCATTTACTTCCCGTCAGACCGTTCAAGAGATCCTCGATTCGGGGCAGTGTGTACTGATCGGGGATGGTGCGGGTATTCAGGGTTCTGTAATCCACGCAGAGACGGACCGTCCCGTTCTTTTTGCGGACTACCACGATGGGTGAGGCGTAAGGGCTACGAGATCCTTGCACGATGCCAGCCTCCTCCATCTCGGCGAGTAATCTCCTCACCTCTTCGACGTCCCGGGGTGCGAGCCGGCGGGAGCGCTCCCGGAAGGGGGTAGCGTCGCTCAGTCTGATGGTATAGTGGGCACTGCGACTGCACCCCACATCCATATCACTAGTGGAGAACACGCTCCTTCGGTCTTGTAGCTCGACTTGCAGTCTCTTCCTCCATTCATCCGGGAGCGGAGAGTCACCGAAGTCGAATTCCAACAACGACTCAGAGGTAGGAGGGGAGTACTTGGGTCGTTTCGTCGAGGCCTTCTCCTCGGGAGTCACGGGGTATATTCTCCCCAGCATCTGACGCCGATCAATAATCATGGGATAAGGGGAGATATTCCGCACGTACACCCAGGTGCGATCCGGAATCTTCCCGGGCCATTTCTTCACGGAGGCCAGTACTTCGTAGCCCAACCGTTGTTCGTCTTGGGCCACGCTTTCCAAGGCGAAGAGCTGATCCTCCGGCCGTCGTCGGGGGTAGTGGCAAGCAGCGACCATCATTCGTCCTTCCCCCGGGGGAATTTGAGTCAGTCCCCATTCTTGACTGTAGAGTACGCCATGCTCCTCTTCGGTCGCAATTTTACCGCAGACCTCTTGGAGGGCGGGGCAGGCTGCTAGGGCCAGCAGCGGGGCTTCTCCCGCTTCTTGCAAATACATGCGGAACACCGCGCGCACAATGTCAGCGTTAGTTCCCAAGATGATTGGAGCGCTGGGGTGATCCTGAGGTTCGGGGCACACTAAGGCCTCCACTTCCATGGGATGATGTTTACCAGTGTTCAGTTGGGGAATATCTAACTGCACCTTTACTACTCCGTCTATGGGGTAATCCTCATGACTCAATCCCCTTAGTCGCAAGGCATCCGCAGAGAGCAACGGTAATCGATGTAGGTGTTGGTCGTAGAAGGGCCGGTATACGATGGTCACCTGGGATCCCGTGTCCAACAATGCGGCGGCGTAGATGCCCTCGATAACTACCCGAATAATGGCGGCGGGGCCGATTCGGTTGCTTGGGGAGGGCAGTGACGCCTCTCCATCCTCCAGGGGTTTGCACGGCATCGACTGCGCCGGCCGGGACGCCGTTTTTCGCAAGGTGGGGCAACGGGCACGCAGATGTCCCATCTTCCCACACGCGTAGCACTGCGTTTGGCTGAGGTAATTCTCGCTCCTCCCGGTTGGTGAACTTCGCCCGGCCGGGGGACGAGGTCTGGGCGTCACTGGTGCGCTGGCATCCTCGGGGTCGGGATCCCCCGGTTCGGGCACGTCGGCCTTGGGTTCCACTTTCTTGACTTCCTTACTCGCGGGCTGGAGCTTTTTCCCAGGGGCTAGGTCACGTCCTAACAACACCGTCTCGTGCGCTTGGACCCGATCCATGAGGTCGTGAAACGATAAGGCTTGCCCAGGCGTTAGGCAGCTACTGACCCGCACCGACACGGGGTGCAGGGGTAGGAGCCCCCTCAACAGCTGAGTGGTGCGCAGTCCATTGGCTTCCATTCTTGGCAACATGCCCTTCCTCACCAGATTCCATAAGTCCAGGTGCACACGCCTGAGAAGTCGGATACCATTTCCCCTTCCTTCTGGGCTAACGCATAAGTATCCACCGGAGCCCCATACGCCTTCGTCAGGCAGTAGATGAGATCCGCTGCATCAGCCTCCGGGTTGTCATCTCGGTAGTAGTGCACCATGTGGGACGCGGGGGGCCGTAAGCACTCAACGATGCGCTGTCTTCGGACCGCGTCCGTGCAGGTCCATTCAGGCAGTACCTGTTCTGTATGATCCAACCAGTCCTCTATCCCTACTTCCCCCTGGGGCGTGGGTTTCTCACCGGAGAAGGCCTTTAACTTCCTATATTGGAGCGACTGGGTGGTGTTTTGGAGAGCGGCGGCTATCGCGGGAATAGAGGTGTCTCCCGGTAAGCTATCCCCGACTGCGGGGTAGGTGTCCAGTCTTGATAGGCTAAGTCGGTTGAGGCCAGACCGCAGGCCGGGCGGGGTGGACGAGGAGCCTAGGCTCAGGGCTGCCGGCCAGCGAGGCTGCAGGCCACGGTCAGGGGAGTGATCTGGGCCCCCAGCCGCGGCACCTACAGTGGGTGTATACTCTCTCTGTGGGGTGGAAGTGGCCAATGGTGCAGGGGTGTCCACTTGGACTATGGGGCAGCGTATCCCCGGGGCCTCGGGCAGCAGCAGTATACGGGGCAAGGCCTCGGGGCATATGTCTTGTTCAGTGGCATACAAGACCCGGCGCCAGGCCTGGTTGTGGTCGTAGAAGTGGTCTTGTACTTGGGCATTGTCCAGGAGCGGGAGCTTTTGGACCTGCTCGGTCACAGTACCTAACGAGATCGTGGCGGGGACGTGGCCCAGCGCGAAAGCACGATTCAAGGGAATCCCGCGCCGCTGGGCCCAATTGCGCACCTCGAGCGCCGAGGGCACCGACATGATGTTGGTTGGTTGCACAATAGAGAAAAAAATGTGGGGGCACCCCAGGTCTAAGCTCTCAGCAGCGCCTCCAAATGTAGCCCTTTTTGTGAACCCCTGCACAAAGGAACTACTGATGCTGTGGTTTACCTGTGGCTCCAGGAGCTCTAAGCCTCCGCTGTTGGGGAGCCTGGGGTCTTACCCTCTATTATCATGGTGCAGCGCCTCCACTTACCCAGGATCCCCATTGTAGAGAATCTACCCTGAGTAAGAAACATACAACTGTGTTGTGCAACAAGCAACCTTTTACTATGACACTAACTAATACGAAAATGTAACGTACATATAACATGCATATAACTCTTATACTTTATAATCAAGCATTTCACACTGTGGCTCGGCCACACCTTTATAGGGTTAATGTCCTGTACACAGGTGGCTCTGCCACTCTCCCAAGGAGTATGTCCTGCAACTAGTAGCTGTATTGAATGATTTACTGGCACACTAGTGCCCCCAATTAGTTAGTGGGAGGCGGGATCAGCGCCTGGTGACCGGTGTAGGTGCACTTGTTGACTAACAATACCTCCCGGTCACTGCGGTGACCACACCACTTCACAAAGGGTCCGTAGTGTTGCTCCAGCCTTGCGCCGACACTCTGCTCTGCTATGCGGTCTGTTCTCCAGACCAAGATGGCGTCCGCAACTCTTGCAATTGAACCAGCACTAATGGGATGCTTCCCTAAATGCTACGGCCGGCCCTACAAAAGCGGCACCCTACGGTGACAGGGGTTATACTCCTGGGGGCTGGGGGAATGTATCTGTCCTAAGCGGAAGGGTCACTGACCCTCCGCTCTCACACACGAGGTTCCGCCACCTTCCTCCTTCTCCTCTCTCACTCGTGTGTCCGCCCACACGCTTCCTGTCTCTTCCCTATCCAGAGTCTCACACCCTATTGGTCCCCAGCCTCAGCTGACTCCTCCACAGTTCACAGTTCAGAGTTCAACCCCCAAAGTCCCGCCTGATTGGTTGCCGTTCGCGCGCTTTCCTCGCGCATGCGCAGCCTTACTATTCACACAATGACCTCACTGGCAAAAGAACAGTATGGCGCTTCCTGCATTAGTAACAGCGCGGAACCCACACATATATGTACACATCCTTACATTTATAAAGTACACTTTAATAAAGTATACACATTGGGGAACCTTATACTCATAAGGGGAATGGATTTGGGATATTTGGACTCGAAATCCAGGAGTCTGGGGGACACTGGGTTGTCCCGGTATAATTCACCCCATGTACAGGCAAATTATGCCTGCTCACCGGGGAGAATTAAATAACTACTAGTAACTTCGGCCCCCGAACTCCTGAAAACAAAATAATTGTATTTCTACCCAAATATCCCCCTTAAAACTGACACACAAGAAATCTCACAGTTCTAGGGCCGAGGGAACATCAAAACAGAAAAAAGCAGGGGTCACTTTATTTTCAGCAGGCATTATCCCTGGTCCCTGGTTTATGGTGCTTATGTAGCTACCAGGGACCCCACGTTTTCAGAGGTAACAAGATGGCTTAACCTTTATTATATAGCATTGTTACCCCCTACCATCACAGCTTTGCAGATGCTTTATCTTGTTTTCACTTAGCGGGTTTCAGTGACCTGTCACCGTTATAGAGCGGCAGTGAAAATCTTGTCCACTAAGTGTGTGGGCGCTGGCCATGGTGAAGTGATGTAGCTGTCATTGGAATCTCTGCCCTCTAGAATGTGGTCAACTTCTGTAGAAGCCAAGGAAGATTGACAGTGCTTTTAGCAGGGAAGGGATAGCTGGAGTGGTTACCTGGGAAAATGCAATTCCTGGAAAGTGTTAATTCTCACGCTCAAAAAAGAGAACGTGGCTACTTTGGATAGATACTACTAAAGATGTTGTGATTCTTTGGATTGCGGCACAGTTGAGAAGACAAGCCAGGAAGAAACAATACCTCAGTGATGCTAAGGAAGATAGTGGGGACCGTGCTGGGTGTGTTTTTCTCTAGATTCCAGGCTAAAACATGTAATGCCTTTTTTGGGGTGCTGTGGATTAGTGAGCTAGTCTGTTCATGAAAAAAATGGAAAAGGGGGATTTGAGGAATGAGATGTTAGTTTTGGTCTGAGATAACACCTAGCATTATTTAGAGGGGGGTAATGAGGTGAATAGGGTTATGGCTGCATCTATAGTTGAGGCGGGTGATAATAATAATAATTGTTGTTTGTTCTTGTATAGTGCTGCTAGTTTTACATAGCGCTTTACAGAGACATTTTTCAGACAGAGTCCCTGCCCCGTAGAGCTTACAATCAATATTTTTTGGTGCCTGAGACACAGGGAGATAAAGTCACAAGGAGCCGACACTGGGAATTGGACCAGGTTCCCCTGCTTCAAACTCAGAGTCAGTGTCTTTACTCACTGAGCCGCTCCTTCAGTGATTTTGCAGTGAGGTATGTGGATTTGGAGGGTTATTAATCCAATCTTTATCGGTATGATGGAGTTCATCTCTCTGATATTGGTAAAGACATTTTACATTTGAAACGGTGGGTTAGCTTGGAGAAAGTGGTGCATCTTACGGTGGTTTAAATTACATTGCTAGTGGTGGGAAATTATTACCTGAGGTGGGGACCTTTTGTGTGTTGGAGGTGGGGTAGACCGCCCCTGTTTTGATAATGGAGAATGTGGTGTCATACGTGGCTTGTGCAGCTTGTATGGTGGTGGCCTTTGTTGTTGTGTATTGTTTTGGCCATATACTGTACTGTAGCTTGGGTGGTCAATGGTGGCTGGTGGCACAAGTAAGGGCCATTCATATGGCTGTTGTGCTGGTAACGGAACAAGGGTTCCTAAGTCCGCAAAGGTTGGCTGTTTTTCCTATGTATGTTATATTCAATGTTGTGACCGGTTATCCTCATATATTTGTGTGGTGAGGTTCATTGTTTTAAAAGGGATGGGACTGGAAAAAGGCATTAATAAATGATGTCCACATGTCATACATTTCAATAAATGTATATGTTCAAATATCCAGTTGTCTTATTTTTTCACTTATGCAAAAAAGTTTTTGTTGTTTTTGCAGCTTCCAGAAAAAGCAATATCAGCATTTGAACACTTCAAGAGCAGAACATGCTATTCAGGGAAGTCTGGCTCTCAAATGTTCTGAAAAAATATAGTTATTTGATCAAAACATGAAAAATATAATTGAAATGGCTGGTAAATGATAGTATACCTGGCAAATACTACAATTGTACTAAATATAAGTGTAACCCTGCTTCCTATCACTAGCAAGCTGTATTACCTGCTTGCTCACAGGGCCTAAGTCTCTGCACGGAGAGCCTGGGGTGCGCGCAATATTTATAACTGGTGCAGCGCCTCCATCTGCGACAGCTCCCGCCAAAGGGGGAGTGGGTCTTCGCAGGACGTATATGCAAGAATTACACTTACACAGCCAAGCTCTAAAACCAATCTCTTTACTTGCAGATAAAACTCACAGTACATTACATGCCATAACATTCCTATATACGGATATACAGTACATAACACGCCACGGCGGACGTCCACATTTCCTAGCGCCACGGCGGACGCCCTACAACCTGCGCCACGGCGGACGCCAACAATAATACCCCACACCCGCCACCGGGTGAGCCCACCCCGTTTCCGATCCTTACGGATTAGTCCTCCGCTCACAGCAAGCCCTAGGTGTGTGTATGGGTGACTGCGCAGCCACTATGTCTCGGGTGAATGAATGATACAGTTGGTGCACTTGATGAAATACCTGCCGAGCACTCCGGTGCTCGGAACTGCCACGATCTTCAAAAAGAGTCTCTGTACTTTGACACCACTCTATCTCTCTCTCTAGGGTCCGAGGCGATCTCACCCGGACTCCGGCAACTCCAAGGGGGTGTTCTGAGCCCAGACCTCCCTCTCGACAGTATAGTCCCGGTCAAAACTTACAATGCTAGGGGAACAGGAACCTTACTAAGGCGATCCCTAGCTCAGCTTGTCTCTAAGGTGACTCAGGGCTAGCTGGGCCTGGGGGCACCTGGCCTGCGCCGGGGCGGTTCAACCTCCCCTCACAGACTCTCCATCTCCTCTCCTCTCCAATCAGCTCTGGCCCCATGTTCGCAGAACCACTACCTATATCTCTGGCACCTCCTCTGCCCATTGGCTAGCCTCTCGCACCTGACCCTCCCCGCAGGGCTGCTGGGTCAAGGGACAGGCTCTCTCCCGCCAAATGCACTCTCCTCCTTCGCGGGCTTTGACAACTACTATTTGCAAGCACAACCTCCCGCTAAATGGGGTGAATCCGGGGTCACGGCTACATAAGCATGGTACATTTTACAGTATCACAACTAGGTTCAGAAGTAATTATCACTTTTCTATTCAGAGAAGTTTGAATAGCCTGGTACAAGTGGTGTTGTTGTAGTTCTATGCCCCAGTAAGTACAGCACTTCAGTATTTTAGTACAGAATATTTTAGTACCCGCAGGGAGTTGATACACAATGATGATGTAGGGGGTAGATCCTCAGAGTTCTGTAGTTTTTGCACTATGACTTTCCTAAAATTTTGAATGACATTATTTTTTGTATAACGGGTATCCTCAAAGCTAATGATATGTAAAAATGACGTACGTTAGCAAAACGACCATCATAATGTTACCTTGATTAACGGGGATTATCGTAGCGTTGAGACACGTTAAGCAATATACATACAGTAGCAGATGCGCATTAGGAAAAAGTGTTATTAGCGTATGTAAATTAGTGACGCGTTACACATGTGCGTTACCTAACCTAATACCCCTGAGCATGCTGCAATTTCAAATAAATACACGTTACAAACTGAATAACGCAGCCATTTCATTTTAACGGCAAAACAGTGCCAATGGCTAAGCAGGCTTTGATATTTAGGGCTGGGGCTGCTACTGCTGCTGAGGCTGGCAAAATTAGAAGCCGCAAATTTAACAATGAGGAGCTAGACATTCTAATTAATGAAATAGTGGATAACCACTCAAAATGAATGGGGTCTCTCTGCTCCAGCATCAGCATTGCTGATAACAAATGCATTTGGGGGCACATGATGGAGCACATTCATGATCTAGGTAATACTGTCCGATCTATTGATATGCTCAAGAAGAGCTGGTTGGAGAGCAAGAGCAAAGAGAAAAAAAATTGCCCAAGGAAGGAAAGGGTCCACCTGTCCCATGATACCTGAACCGAATGGAGGAACTAGTTTCATCAACACTTAAATGGTCTCAGCAGTGGCGTAGCTAGACACGGGTGGGACCCTGGGCAAAAAAAAATTCAGAAAAAAATGTCATTAATATTAATATTGTTTTAATTTTTATTTCTCCACCATTCTCTCCATGATCCTCTCTCGAATCATCATCTCCCCCTCACAGCTCTCCCCCTCCTCATCATCAGCTCCCACTCACCAGCTCTCCCCCCCTCACCCTCATTAGCTCCATTACCAGCTCTCCCCCTCATCATCAGCCACCCTTCACCAGCTCTCCCCCCATCATCATCAGCTCCCCCTCACCAGCTCTCTTCCCATCATTAGCTCCCACTCACCAGCTCTCCCCACTCCTCATCATCAGCTCCCCCTCACAGCTCTCCCCACTCCTCATCATCAGCTCCCCTTCACCAGTTGTCCCCCCTCATCTTCATCATCTTCCCCTCACCATCTCTCCCCCTCCTCCTCATCAGCTCCCCCTCACCAGCTCTCCCCTGTCCTCATCATCAGCTCCCCCTCACCAGCTCTCCCCCTTATCCTCATCAGCTCCCCCTCACCAGCTCTCCCCCTACTCCTCATCATCATCAGCTCCCCCTCACCATCTCAACCCTCTCATCATCATTATCAGCTCCCCCTCACCAGCTCTGTCTCTCTTCCCCTTTGCTCTCGCTCTTCTCAGCTCTCTCTCCCCCTCAGCTCTCTCTCTTCCCCCCTCTGCTCTCTCTCTTACCCCTTCAGCTCTTTCTCCCCCTCATCCCCCCATAGCTCTCTATCTCTTCCCGCAGCCCTCTCTCCCATGCCTACCTTTGGCGGGAAGAGATGATAAGAGGAGCAGCTGGCAGAGGAGCTGTGGCAGCAGACACCAGAAGTTATAAAGACTTTCGGGTCAGACTGCTAGAGGGTGCTCCTCCCCTGCCTTGCTGATTCCTCTACTGGCTTCTGTTTGCCGGGGCCCGCCACCGCACATCATCTCCCCCGCCTGTCTCTACGGGGGTGGGGGGGGGGGGGAGAGAGTGGGCCCCGCAAGAGCACCAGCCCCTGGGCTTTGCCCAGGCTGCCCGGGCTATAGCTATGTCCTTGAGTCTCAGTATCTCTAAAAGTTCAAGTTAAACCTGATTAATCATTTTAGGAAAGGTATCTAAACACTCACTGGACCCAGCACTTACTGTATCTCCTAAAATTCAACATCAGCAACCTGATCACCTTATGGTGAATAATCCTGTTGCTCTTCCTTCTGCTAACGATCACCCCACTGCTTTATTTGTTTACCCGTGTCCCTCAAATCATCTTCCTGTCTAAATACATTCCAGACTTATGATGTTAGCCATTGCAATCTTGTTAGAAATAGTCACTTTCAAGTACTTTACTGCCCAGGACATATTTGAAAATGAGAGGTCACTCTAAATTGGATTGCTCCACAAAAGGGGGATCATCTGTAGAATGTCTACATATAAATCATATGCATGAAAGTATAGACCTTGTAAAGTTTAGAAATAATTTTTGAATTAAGGCCTTTATATATTCTACTGCTAAAATGTGTTATAAATAAAGAGACATGTTCAAAAATGACTGTTCAATCAAAGCAAATCTATCCAAATGTACTTACATGTACCCACGTTCTGGATCGATGTATTTGATGATATGATGTATTTCTATTTGAGAACCAACATACAGACAGCGTTTGGCTTCCCAGTCCATTGTGAAGGAGAAAGTGACCATTTTCATCATGAAGGTGACTGGGGAGGTCACAGCCATTTACCATCTGACCCAGCTGCACCCATGGCTGTCCCCCCAGCTGCACTGTTAGCTGAAGGTGCACCTGTGGCTGCTCCCCCCCCCCCAGCTGCAACAGTAGTGGCTTCCACAACTGTTCCCACTGCTGCCCATCCAGCCACTCCATCTGCAATGAAGAGTCATACCCCACCCCTCTCTCATGTCCATCTGATGGAGCAAAAATGGGAGCTGCCGAAAATGAAACAAGGTGGATTCAGGAGACTGGAGAACCAGCTGGAACATCTCCAGGCTTCAGATATCTGCCCAGCGCCATTACCAGACTTGAGAGCACAAACACTAGGTCCTAATCCATACCATGCACCAGCTCAGCAGTGCTGTGATTAACAGTATGGGCCAGATAGTGTCATTCATCAACGGATTCATGTGGGCAATCCAGCAGGGCCTGAATACACTCCGTGCCCCCCCTGCCCCCCACAAGGGCACAACCCTCGGTGCCCCAATGGCGTCCCTGGCCGCATCAGTGGTTTCAGTCATTGGAAAGACTACACCTCCTTCCTCATAAGAGGAGATGCGCATGCAGTCTACCCCACATGTGCTCACCCTGAGGCAGAGCAAGCACCCATGGAGCCAGTGAGCCAGGCAGCACACCACCCCAAAAAAAGCATGGTCTGTAAATATTTGTAAATATTTATGATGTTGATCTTTCTATATAGTGTTCTTTATTATGTTTATATATATTGTTAAAAATTATTTATTTATTTTTTTACACACAGTGAAGTAACTTTGTGTGATTATATTTTATTTTGCCAACTTCTTTCTCTTTGAAATGATTGCTCTAATATGAAGAAACATTATTGTACATGCATACTTAATACACTCAATATTAGATAGTAAGGCCACACAAACATATCCATTCTGTTCCATAAAAAAAAACACAGTATAGCTTTATTCCATGAAAGAAAACACAGTTTCAGACGCATCTGTTGATGTGTTTCCGCTAAATACAGTCATGGGAAAAAGAAAGTACATCCTCTTTGAATTCCATGGTTTTACATATCAGGACATAATAACAATCATCTGTTCCTTAGCAGGTCTTAAAATTAGGTAAATACAACCACAGATGAACAACAACACATGACATATTACACTGTGTCATGATTTATTTAAAAAAAATAAAGCCAAAATGGAGAAGCCATGTGTGAAAAACTAAGTACACCTTATGATTCAATAGCTTGTAGAACCACCTTTAGCAACAATATTCAGTCTGTAATCATTTTCTGTATGACTTTATCAGTCTCTTACATCGTTGTTGAGGAATTTTGGCCCACTCTTCTTTACAACGTTGCTTCAGTTCATTGAGGTTTGTGGGCATTTGTTTATGCACAGCTCTCTTAAGGTCCAGCCACAGCATTTCAATCGGGTTGAGGTCTGGACTTTGACTGGGCCATTGCAACACCTTGATTCTTTTCTTTTTCAGCCATTCTGTTGTAGATTTGCTGCTGTGCTTTGGATCATTGACCTGTTGCATGACCCAATTTCTGCCAAGTTTTAGTCATCAGACAAATGGCCACACATTTGACACTAGAATACTTTGGAATACAGAGGAGTTCATGGTCGAGTCAATGACTGCAAGGTTCCCAGGTCCTGTTGCTGCAAAAACAAGCCCAAATCATCACCCCTCCACCATCGTGCATGACAGTTGGTATGAGGTGTTTATGCTGATATGCTATGTTTGGTTTTCACCAAACGTGGCGCTGTGCATTATAGCCAAACATCTCCACTTTGGTCGCGTCTGTCCAAAGAACATTGTTCCAGAAGTCTTGTGGTTTGTTCAGATGCAACTTTGCAAACCTAAGCTGTGCTGCCATGTTCTTTTTAGAGAGAAGAGGCTTTCTCCTGGAATCCCTTCCAAACAAACCATACTTGTTCAGTCTTTTGCTAAATGTACTGCCATGAACTTTAACATTTAACATGCTAACTGAGGCCTGTAGAGCCTGAGATGTAACTCTTGGGTATTTTGCAATTTCTCTGAGCATTGCACGGTCTGAACTTGGGGTGAATTTGCTGGGATGTCCACTCCTAGGAAGATTGGCAACTGTCTCAAATGTTTTCCTCTTTTGAATAATCTTTCTCATTGTAGAATGATGGACTTTAAATTGTTTGGAAATGGCCTTATAACCCTACCCAGATTGATGGGCAGCAACAATTGCTTCTCTAAGAGCATTGCTGATGTCTTTCCTCCTTGGCATTGTGTTAACACACACCTGAATGCTCCAGACCAGCAAACTGCTAAAACTTTGGCTTTTATAGAGGTGGTCACACATGCTCATGATCAATTAATCAAGGGCATTTGATTAGCAGCACCTGTCTGCTACTTAGCATCTTAATTCCTATGGAAGCAGTAAGGGTGTACATAGTTTTTCACACATAGCTTCTCCATTTTGGCTTTATTTGTGTTAAATAAATCATGACACGGTGTATTATGTAATTTGTTGTTGTTCATCTGAGGTTGTATTTACCTAATTTTAAGACCTGCTAAGGAACAGATGATTGTTATTATGTCCTGATATGTACTGCACCGACACACTTTATTAGAGCAAATACCCGGTATGTACCTGGCAGATACCTGGAATG
Organism: Ascaphus truei; assembly: GCF_040206685.1. Lineage (NCBI taxonomy): Eukaryota > Metazoa > Chordata > Amphibia > Anura > Ascaphidae > Ascaphus > Ascaphus truei. The sequence continues at coordinate 51,475,875 of NC_134486.1, read as the reverse complement.
CGCCGCTCCTCACCTCTGACAAGCCCCGTTGCATTTGCCTTCCCAGCCTGGGTTCATGCCTGGCTGACGGGCGGCTAATCTGTTAAATGATAATGATAAGGATTTAATAGGCTGCAATGCTTCGCGTGTCTACCAGATGGCATAAATTCATGAATTGTAATGCAGTATATATATATATACTGTGCAGTATTGCAGCCAGTGGGAATAAAATGCTTAAATCCCTGCATGGAAAATACCTCAATGCACTCGGGCAGAAAACAGTCACAAACCTCAATACACCCGGGTATACCCGAATTCGTGGGACTAGCCAAGCTCGAATAAAGTGTGTCGCCAGTGTAAAACCATAGAATTCAAAGAGGGTGTACTTTCTTTTTCACATGACTGTATATGTGTGTGTGTGTGTGTGTGTGTGTGTGTGTGTGTGTGTGTGTGTGTGTGTGTGTGTGTGTGTGTGTGTGTGTGTGTGTGTGTGTGTGTGTGTGTGTGTGTGTGTGTGTGTGTGTGTGTGTGTGTGTGATCAAAGGTTTAAATTCTACATTCAGTACACTCATGTGGGTACCACTTAACACCTGCCCTTTTTTCTTGTAAACTGTTTCTAGAAATAACGTAATCCTAATCAGTTGTTAACGGCGGCTTTTGAAAGGTGTTACATATTTTAGCGTTATTAACATGCACTAACGTTGTTAAGTAAACTGCTCATTACCATATGATTTGCATATGAGTAAGCAAGATGTCTGTCAAAATGTTTAGATCCGCTATTTTTCAGGTGAAAGCAAAGACATCGTGGCGCTAAGCACTTTTGGGGACACTCGTTACGGATATCGTTATGTAAAATGGAGATATCGTAATGTTAAAAACCTTACGAAGCTCTCTCGATCTACCCCTATGTATAGTATCGGAGCATTTATACTAAGCCAAAGAAATTAAAGATAGACAAGATTCCAAGATTAGTACTGTAAATGCCCAGGTGCAAATTTAAACAATGCCAAAAGCACTGGAAAAAGTTTTCTGGACACTTCACATTTTTGGACTTAATACAGTAGCTTTACTATTTTTCAACCAGTATACTGTACTGTATAACAATACATATAGGAAGTCAGAAAAGTGCTTGTGAAGTGTGAGAACTGTCATTTTTAGTGTCATCTTCCCATCCCTAAAACAATTGGTTTTCCCTTAGCTTTTGCAAAATATGGCAATGATTTTATTCTCTCTTGTCTGTGTACATTTTCCTCTATTCTACCATATTGTCATTGTATCTTCTGTCAATATGTCTGTGCTATTTTATACTCTTTTATTGTTATGTTTTATTGTACAACTGTATACTTCATAAGAGAAGCTTGTGCATTCGCAACCTCTGCCAGCCAATTATAAGGATCCCTCAACATGGCCGCCGAGACCGGAAGTCAGCCGCATTCTGGATCGACTAGGATCTCCTAACATGGCCACTGAGGCAGGACGTCTGCCTCTACCAACATTACCACTAAGGCAGGAAGTAAGTCTCATTCTGGACTTATTGCCTGCACCTGTCAGCTCCCTTTATAAGGCTTCATTCCCCTCTCTTCCTTGCCTGTGCAAGGTTCAGCTTACCTTGTTCCCTGCTTGAAGCCATGTCCTGCCAATCTTTTTCTGTCCTATCGTTGATGACCTTGGAACTGTGACCCCTACTACTTTGCCTTCTCCATCCCTGACCCCAGAACAGTGACCATGTTTATCCTACCTTCTCCTGCCCTGACCTCAGACCCGGACCTTACTACTCTACTCTTCAGGAGTAGGATCCCAGGTACAGGTCGGTCTCTACTCTCCACCTTTGCCTAGAGGGTCTGTCTCCTGGACAGTACACAGTGACGTACAGTACGTGACTGTAACACCAATACAGTATGCTAACTGGTTATATACGGGAAGAAATACTAAACAAACTTACACTTTGGTAGATTGAGCAAGATAATTTAATTGCCATCAGTTTCTCATTTTAGTTGTTCTGACCCAGTTCCTGAATATGCAGATTGTTTGAACATCACATTGATTTCAGAACTTGTATTCCAATATGTAATATGAACACTGAATTCAGTTTTTTTTATTTTTTTTTTATAACTTCAAGTTTATTGGAATATTTTCAATATAAATAGCATCGCAATACAAATAACACGAACATTCACATTATTACAGTCATGTACGATACTGCTACATTCTCCTTCTGGAGCCACAAGCGTTCATGCGTTGCACATGATATCTCTAAAACCAGTTGGGATATTTATGTAGGTTAAACTTGGGGGAACAACACAAAAAAAAAGTAAATTAAGGCGGGGGAGGGTGGGAAGGAGGGAAGGGGAGGGGGGGGGCGCGGGCACGCTGCACTGCCACTTTCCCATAGGTGGCTGGTAGATTTACTATACACCGTTTGTTTGCCGACTTCTAGGGCCGCCCAAAGTGTTCACATGGTGTGTCCTCAACTAGGTCTCGTAGTCCGTTCCGCTTACTTTGAACGAGAATGCACTTGGAATAATCACTGCCATATCGTGGCTACCTCAACCCCCGGGATGTCTGTCTGTTCCAGCCAAGGCGTCCAGACTTTTAGATATTTTTCGCCAGTGTAATTGACCAGACTCGTCAATTTCTCCATCTGGCATATGTACCATAATCGAATCCGAATTTTTGGGATATTTGGGATCTCTGGTTTTTTCCACATAGCTGCGATCTCGCACCTCGTTGCTGTTGCAAAATGTGCAACTAGTTTATTACCTGATTTTGAAAGACCCTTCCATGGTCTGTTCAATAGGAACAGCCACGGATCAGGGGGAATTGTGAGGTCAAAAATCCTCTGGATCCAATGTCTAATTTCATCCCACATGTGTGAGATCCGAGGGCAAGACCACAGCATGTGCAACAGGTCCGCCGATTCTCCGCACTGTTTGGGACACAGCGGGGAGTATCCTGTGACAAACCTTGATAATTTTAATGGGGTGAGGTACCACCTCATCAATACTTTATATGCATTCTCCTTCAAAGTAGTGCATATGGAGCTCTTGGCAGTAGCCTCTATTATAGCAGTCCAGTCGTCCTCCTCCAATTCCTCCCCAATATCTGTTTCCCATCTAAGTTGGTACGTCAGTTTTTGTCGTTGCTGTGAGCTCCCAGAACCGACCACTTCTCTATAGATCTGCGATGTAAGTCCCTGTGTGTCTGTTTTCGTCAGACAGAGCTTTTCGAATGTGGTTAATGGTGGGAAGGGGGAGTTTTTGGCGAAGAACGCTCGTATCTGGAGGTAGCGAAAAAATTCGGAATGTGGGATGTTTTTTTCAGATCTAATTTGTTCGAATGATTTAACTCTGTTCGGTATAACCTCCAGATCTCTTAACCTAAGATATCCATATTTTTTCCAGGGCCCTGCGGCATTTGCCACTAGTCCCGGTGCAAAGTTAGGGTTGCCCCACAAAGGGGCCATCATAGAGCGCCCTGTGGTCAGGGTATGTTTATATTTTGTGGTCTCCCATACCGACAGTGAGTTGGCCACCGATGAGAGCGGTCGTTCAGCCCATTTAATAGCTGTTTTGGGTAACAATAGCAAATTCTCTATCTCTAGTGGGGCACAAGCCCTCTTTTCCAGATCCACCCATCTTTTCAGATCGGGGTTGGTCTGCCATTGTGTGAGTTGACACAATTGCGCCGCTTTGTAGTAAGAGACCAGGCAAGGTACCGCTAGGCCTCCTGTCCGCGTGTTTTTTCTCATAATTGTCTTATTTACTCTCGGTTTTTTCCCTCCCCAGATAAATTCGGAGATATCAGACTGAAGTGAGAGTATATCCTTCAGTCTAAGTGGCACTGGTAGAGTCTGAAACAAATATAGGATACGGGGGAGGAGATTCATCTTGACACTATGTATCCTTCCTATCCAGGAGATCTTGTAGGGCATCCATTTTTTTAAATCTGCTTTTAGTGTTTTGATTAGTTTGGGGTAATTAGCATCATAGACGCCCCTGTGATCTTTAGTGATGTAGACCCCTAGATATTTAATATGTTTTGGTTGCCAATTGAAATTAAAGTTCAGACTCAGTAGTTTTTCAGTTTCCTTTGGGAGGCTGATATTCAGGGCCTCTGATTTGGTTTGATTTATTTTGAATCCTGATATTCTATTAAATTTATCCAACAGGTCAAATAGGTTCGGCAGGGAGGTTAGAGGCCTGGAGATTAGCAGCAGTATATCGTCTGCGTACAGGGCAATCTTATGTGATTGTGAATGCACCGTAATCCCTGAAATATCCGGGTTGTTACGGATTTGACAGCTAAAGGTTCCTTACATAGGGCGAATAACAGGGGGGATAACGGGCACCCCTGATGTGTGCCGCTTTTAATTTGAAATAAATTAGAGGGGAAACCCTGATGTATGACCTTGGCGGCGGGGCCCGAGTATAGCGACATTATCGCCCCACTCACCCTTTCCCCAAAGCCGAATGCCCCAAGCGTCTGTTTTAAGTAGGGCCAGTCAATCCTGTCAAACGCTTTTTCCACTTCCAGACTCAACCTCATAACGCTTAATTTATGATTAGTGGCTATTTCTAGCAGATCAATGATTCGTCGGGTGTTGTCCGCAGCTTGTCTACCCATTATAAAGCCGACTTGATCTGGATGTATGAGTCTGGGCAGGATACGACTTAATCTATTGGCCAGTAGTTTGGCGTATATTTTAACATCTGTATTATTTAGGGAAATTGGTCTATAACTTTTACAGTCCTGCGGATCTTTCCCAGGTTTATAAATAACTGAGATTGACGCCTGGAGCATCTGCTCCGGGAACGGGGCTCCTGCTAATACAGCATTATACATTCGGAGCAGCCATCGGGCTAGGTTCTCTGCGAACGCCTTATAATACTGCCCCGAAAACCCATCTGGCCCCGGGGCCTTTGAGGGTTTAAGGTCCGTGATGACCTGGGTAAGTTCTTCTAATGTGAAATCAGCCTCCAACCCCTCCCTGTCCTGCTCGCTCAGCCCTGTTAGGTTGGACCGTGCTAGAAAATCTTCCGTGGCCCTTGCCGTTTTGGAGTTATGTGCCACTTTCTCTCCATTATATAAATTTTCGTAGAATGATTTAAATTCCTTGACTATGCTTTTTGGGTTGGATGTGGAGGAGCCGCTTCAGACGCACCACCTGTATGTTATAATTAGGCTGTCTAGTGTTTAGTTTGCGCGCTAGCATGGTATCCGGCCTGTTCGCCTGTTCGTAAAATTTCCTCCGTGACCAACTCAGCGACTTATCAGCCTGGGAGACCAATAGTAGATATGGGGCCTCATGCAGTAAGCGTCGATTAAGTGAAATCGGCAAGCTTACCGATTAGTCATGTTAATGGCGATTTTTCCTCTTCGTATGCAGTAAGTGCCGAATACATTCAAAATCAACCCGAAAACTAATCCGCCCACTCTCACGATGATTAGCCGATCACACACAGGTGTATCGGCGTGCGTGGCGGGGTGCTGATAGGTTGCCCAATCACAAATCTTGCTGAATCAGGCGAAACAAGCATGTATTGGATTGCGCGCCATATTTAAAGGCAACGTGTACTGCTAATCATTCTCTGTGTTGTTGGGAGTGAGAGAGAGAGAGACGCACAGAGCTGGCTGATTGAACATTTGCATATTGACGGAGAAACTTGTTGTGTATTGGGTGAGCTTTGTCCATTGTTGTTTTGTTTACATCTTTGTCTTGTTTTATATGTGGAAGTGTTTCGTGTGATTGGCTGTACATTAGTTGTCTGTTTTTTGTGAGTGCTGGACGTTTGCCCGCAAAGCGTGGGAAGAGTGATGCTGGTGGGAGTGGGAGTGCTACTCGTGCGAGTACGCGTCGGAGTGAACGTACTGTTCAGGGGAGTGATGTTGCTGGTGCACCGAGTGGTGTTGCTGGGAGTGGGAGTGCTGTTGCTGGGAGTGGGAGTGTTGTTGCTGGGAGTGGGAGTGCTGTTGCTGGGAGTGGGAGTGCTGTTGCTGTGAGTGGGAGTGCTGTTGCTGTGAGTGGGAGTGTTGTTGCTGGGAGTGGGAGTGCTGTTGCTGGGAGTGGGAGTGCTGTTGCTAGGAGTGGGGGTGCTGGTGCTAGGAGTGGGAGTGCTGGTGCTAGGAGTGGGAGTGCTAGTGCTGTGAGTGCTGCTGGTGGCGCAGTTGCTGATGGGGTGGATGGTGGTGGCGTGCTTGCTGGTGGGCAGCTTTTGGAGTCTCTTCCATTGGAAGAAGGAGAGTCCAGTCAGCACCAGCCAAGCTCTGACCCTAAACCTGCTCGGAAGAAACGTGTGGAGAAGCCACGTAATCCTCGCTTCAATGACCAGGAAAATACAGCTCTTGTCACTGGCATTCTGGAGCACTATGACAGTATATATGGACATTTACTAGGTAAGTGTACCTTTACATTTATTATTCAAATACATGTGATCCTAGGTCATCTGAGTTTTGTTCATATGCAAATATGGGTTCAGAATATCTTTCTATGTTAATTAGTCTGGAAACACAGCTTTTTATCATGCCTTACAAGGACAACTAAACACAGGCGGTCAATTTGCCATAACTGCATACAATATGAATGCAACCTTGCTTACATGTATAGGTTTAGTAGTGAATGCTCATGTGCTTCACATATTACACCTAAAACAGCATGTTTGCTTTCTCTTGGAACAGCTAGCAGTGTAGGAAACTGGTGCTTCTATTATTATTAATTTACCTCATATTTTTTATATGTTTTTCAAGGGCGGACAAGTTCAGCAAGCAGAAAAGAAATGTGGGACACAATAGTCATTGGTGTCAATGCGTGTGGGAATCATGTGAGGGACAAGCGGAATTGTCACAAGAGATTTGATGATATTAGGTCCAAATTGAAAAAGAAAATACAACACCAACGCGTGCATGCTACTGGCACTGGAGGTGGGCCGACACCACAACGTCTCATATTAAGTCCATTGGAGGAGCTGCTTCGGGCAAAATTACTTCCCGTCGTCGTGGAAGGCTTACCTGGTGACCGTGATATAGGAATTTATCCCTCACAATTTCCACCAGGTGAGAAATATTAATGTACATGTAAATGTAAAACTTATGTTATTGTTATATATAGTTGCCCCTGAAGGACATGTGTCACCTGAGACTGAACAAGTGTCTTCACCTGGGTCAGCCAGCTCAACACACCTAGAAGGTGAGTGTATCAGTTGGTGGCCATATAATATGTGCTCTTCTATATGTTATGTTGTCATGTTCATTATTTGTTTTGCACATCTTCTTTAAATAGGATTACTTAGTGTATGTGAAAATGAAGTGTAAGGCAACATGTATTGTGTTAGTGATGTTAACTATCATGTAGGAGTAGTGAGTTTACAGCAAGTTTTCATTCACTCATATTTCATACTAGACACATACAGACACATTATCACACACTGCATGTGTTGTCTTGTTTAGTCACAGCCACATTCATGTGTGCCACATCTTATATTAATGTACCACACATATCCTCTACCAAAAGCAACACTTTTTGCAATATGACCACCTTCATGATAACCATTGTGAATGGTCAGCTCATGATAGTTATGTACATTATGATACTGATATCACTACACAACATATGATTTTTATGTACAAATTTAATGTATTTTTCCTCACGCATTACTGCAGAACCATAGTATGTTGTATGTTAGGGAACTCAAAACTTCTAAGTACACAGGCATGTACATTGTTATTACAACTATTTATGTTCACTTTCACACACACATTTTGGGTTAAGGAAATGATGCTGTTAGGTACTCATAAATACAGAACATACAATAACTGTTTGTTCAATATTTACACATGTAAATGTAAAACTTATGTTATTGTTATATATAGTTGCCCCTGAAGGACATGTGTCACCTGAGACTGAACAAGTGTCTTCACCTGGGTCAGCCAGCTCAACACACCTAGAAGGTGAGTGTATCAGTTGGTGGCCATATAATATGTGCTCTTCTATATGTTATGTTGTCATGTTCATTATTTGTTTTGCACATCTTCTTTAAATAGGATTACTTAGTGTCAGTGAAAATGAAGTGTAAGGCAACTTGTATTGTGTTAGTGATGTTAACTATCATGTAGGAGTTGTGA